>NC_084963.1:4889228-5189228 GCF_949316205.1 Platichthys flesus
GTGTGTGTGGATGCATGGTGGCAGCTACACTGTGTGTGTGTGTGTGTGTGTGTGTGTGTAGGTGGGGTCCAGCTTAGGGGAGCAAAGCAGGGTAAAGCCCGACTGTACAGGATGTATTTAATCAGAAGATATTCGACTCAGGTTATTTTTACTTACCATCGCTCGGTATTAAAAAGCACAGTTACAGTTATTGTGCGGACAGGAGGTTATTACGATTATTGGAGGGGATCTTAAAGGGGGCTGTTTAATCAAAGAGACACGCACGCACGCATGCGCGCTCACGCACACACACGCACACACACACACACACATGCACAAAGATGTCACATGGATTTGGATGGACCAGACTTTACACAATTAATTACTTATTAAGTGGTGTGCAAATACGTGGGCTGCACGAGTAAATATCGGAAGTGCACAATCATTTCACTTACACACACAGAGACAGACAAGCACACACACACACAAGCTTGTACAAATACATCTAAGGCTTCTAGAGGCTTAGGAACGTGGTGTTTCACTAAAGTCGCCCATTACATTAATGAGCGGGATAAGATGCTTAAACATTATTTACACACGGGGCAGGAGGGGATTAAGATCGACCCCCAGTCTCTCTTCCTTTTGTTTCATTTGGTTTTGACCTCGTCTTGTTTCGTTGGTTGACATTTTCTCCCCTTATCCTTTGTTTGCACCATTTTCTTCCATTTCTATCGTTTTCTTTTCCCCACCCATTCCACAGAGACTGTGTTTTTAATTGAAATATAGTAATATTTTACAAATACAGTTAACAAAGGCTGCTTTACAGATGTGAACATACAAATAGAACAGAGTAGAAATACCGTGGGGCCTTGAAACAGTGTCACTAAGTGAGTCACAGGGAGTAAATCGACCTCTGTGTATGAGAGCTAACTGGAGCGACTAGTCATTCTGTCACACGTCCTGATTGGCTCATTTAAATACAGCTCAGGTGTAATTGGCTGGCAAATTAAACTGTCATTATTGGACAGGTGAGGAGGGAGGAAAAGCGCAGAGAAGTGACAGCACAAAATAGCCGCTATGCTCCCGTGGGAAAACTGGGGGAAATAGAGGGGAGACAGACACACACCCACACACACACAGCGACACACACTCAGAGACCTCATTCTAAAGTACATATGATGCATGAAGTCACTCAGACATGCATAAATACATACGGCACATCTGAGTTGTTGTGTTTTTTCCAGAGGCAGAAAATAACAGAGGTCCAGTTCAGACGTGTATTTAATTAAATACAACTTGTCCTAATTTCCATTTTATTAGACTTTGTTTTACTCTCTCTTGTTTTCTGCCAGTTTCAAATTCATCAAAAAACATTCTCTCTCTTTGCATCTCTCTCTCTCTCGTGCACACGCTGCTTTGACACGACCCGGTCATAAAACTGATGGATGCATGGTGGCCAGAGCTTCTCCAGGTGAACCCTGACCTCCCAGAGTGTGTGTGCTACTATGACCCATCTGTGTGGGCCGTTAAGAGCCTCTTTTTCTTTGCCCTCTTTTTCTGACCCACATCCTCAGCGGTCAACACTGAGAGCACTCAGACCCCGGGGAGTGCGTGTGTGTGTGTGTGTGTGCACACGTGTGCGTATTTATTAGCGTCAGTACATACACAAGGGTGAGTCTTGGGAGGGCAAACGCACACACAAAAAGAGTTTTTCATGATCTCATCAATGGATTGTGAATACAGTATTAACGATGGCTGGACGGCCCCTGGCCACTACTTACTGAATCAGATATGTGACATCTGATAGGACTTAAATTCAAAAATCCATTTGTAATGCAATATAGCAGCGTACTTCATGTGAGGGTCAGGACCCGGAGTTGGGTCATTGAAAGATCGTAATTATTTTTCGGAGCAAGCAGACTGCCTCAAAACCATTTGGCTGTTTGTAGAAATTTGGAGAAGTGCATGAATGTGCAAGTCAAGCCTGTATTAGATCTAAGTGGGTTTTCTTGATGGAATATTTAAGCCATAACATTGTGTATATTTAGCTATTTATATACCGGTTATTAGTAATTTGGCCAAAAATGCTGGAAAAAACTGAAACATGGAACAAAATGATATCAAATAGCTCAAGCTGGCATCTTATTTCTTATTTTGTATGAGCAACAATCCAAAACCTCAAATTATTGAATATATATAGACCTAAAACCGTTGACAAAACATTTGAGTAGCTTGACAAAGTATTTGTTTGACATTTCTTAAGCCTTTCTATTAAATTACTATTTATTAGTCTAGTTGTAGATTCATTTTGTGGCAACTGACTCATTTAAATTATAATTTTGACAAATTCTAACAGAGTTTCCTCTAAATTTCAGTTTTCTGTTTTATTTTTCTTATGTTACACTTAACTTGCAAATATAAAACTTGTAATATTCTGAAGGAAACACAGTCCCATTTGCTGAAAGTTAATATTTACTGAACAAACACATGAAATCATATAATGACTTGTTTTCAACTTTGGTCTAAATCCACCCCCCATAAAGAGCTGTTAAAACAAATCTAATTATTACTAAGCATTATAACACTTTCCCCAAACTTCTCCACCATCAGAGTCAAACTTGCAGACTCCGGCTGCAGCAGAGTAGCTCTCTGCCTCTTGTGTCTCGGGGACGACTCCTGCACATGGTCAGTGTTAAGGAAATGGACACAATTTCTTTTTCAGGTTTCCCTGAAGAGATATTTCCGCCCACAAACCCGACTGATTGAGCTCCAGGCTCCAGTTCTACCGGTGGCCATATGCAAACAAAACAAAATTAAAGCTGTAAGGTTTAAAGCAGGACATTAAAAAATGTTTCAGTCCCGACCGTTGCATAGTAATTACACAACTTTTATTGTTATGTCCGGCCTTACTGGATGATGGATTCTGAGCCGGGCACAGACTGTTTTGCCTCGTGCTATTGTGCTATTAATATGTGGTATTGAATATGACATTATAATGGCCAACTGTATTCTGCTAATGACATGGTCCAGTGAACCATCTGTCTGGGGAACGAGAAGACAGCAGACATTAGATCGGCTGTCAGAGGTGATACACACACACACACACCCACGCACTCACAGACACATACACACACACTTTTAGATACTCGATGTGTCCGGAGACACACACAAAAATCACACACAAACACACGGTGATGCCATTAAGTGCTGTTTAGGATGGAAGGCCTTTGATTGGTGTGTATGTGTGTGTGTTTGTGTGTACAAAGCTCAAACAAATGGATTAAATATCTCAACAAACTGTGTGTGTGTGTGTGTGTGTGTGTGTGTCTCGAAGGCTCGTGCCCCTGTTGTGACATCATCTATGAATGTCATAATTGAGGGGTCGGTAAATTGCCGCTTCTCTCCGCTCAGCGTCGCCCCATGTGTCAATACCGAGGTTCAAGGTGACGGTGCGGATCAATACGCAGAGACAGGAGCCATCCGCTGGATTTACAGCCCAGTAACAAGAGAGCCATGAAATGACGCAGCCGTAGCCTTCAGCAAGCTGCCGGACGACACCGCCGCGCGGCTGCCAAGCATTTGTCAAACATGCACATCGGGGATTCTCTGAGGAATTTTCCCACTCTTGTTGTTGGTTTGGGGCGATAATGATGGTTTGAGTTCTGCATCAGTCACTACTGTGGGGGGTAGTTGGTGTGATGTGAATGAACAAAAGATCATTATTAAACTAGTAATATTCAAAATGTTCCATTTAGTTAAATCCAGCAGTGGAACATCGGAATGAAATGTAGCTTTTATTATGTTTACAAATTAAGTAATGAAGACCTAACTTGATTCACTAAGACAAGTAATTAAGTACTATCTGTACATACTTATCCTTTTTACTTTATTTCAGCTACAGTTTTACTATATTTTCAGTAAAAAATATTATTTTATTTCATTCTAATTTGCATATAACTGCTCTAGTGGAAATTCTTTTTTAAATACCAAATAGTATATGAATAACTCTATATTTCACTTTAAAGCAGAAGCTTCAACTGTCTGAGATAGAAAAATTAAATTATTATCCAAACGGCTGGATGCAGGTTTATTGTTTTTTCTGTCCCAGCAAAATCCAAACAAACCAACTCTCTTTCCACGGAACACGGAATCTGTATTTAGTCCCTGATTTATTACAATGACTCACCCTGGAAAAGTTGCTTCACAGTGAGGAGAGTAGGAATCCTGAAAGGTGCAAGTAGGCAGGTTTTATTACACTAGAGATAAATCTTGACCCAACAACTTTCATTTTTAGTAAAAGCATTTAGATTGACCTTTCAAGTTAATGATCTAAGTTTGGAAATGGGACTCAAGGACAAAAGAAAGAATGAAATCATATGCAATGCAAAACGGAAAAAAGTCAATTTTTCATTTCTTTGGTCAGCACACAAATTCACACGCATGCATGCGTCTGGTGCATTTATGAATTCATCACAGCAGCTACAGTGGGCAGGGATGTCCAGCAGGCATGGATGTCACAATGATAGTAGGTGAGCTGTGAAGGTGACAACGCCTGCCGTGTGTGTGTGTGTGTGTGTGTGTGTGCGTTCCAGGTGATGGATTAGCTTCATTTCCAGTGTAAGCCGTCTGTTGTAAGTGAGCGAGAGAGTGTGTGTGCTTGAACCCGAGCAGTAGGAGGGAATGTGTGTGTCTGCTGGACCGTGTGTGTGTGAGAGAATGTGTTTCTGTCACATCGTTTCTACTTATATGTGCTTTTACCTGCATGTGTGTGTGAATGTGTGTCTTTGAGTGTGTGTGTGTCTGTGTGACAGTGGCTGAGTGATGGGTCCAGTATAGCGTGTAGTATAGCGGACAGACGCTGGGTTTCTCTCGCCGGGGGCAGTGGCGAGGCGTGTGTACAATCAAACGTGTGTTGACAGGCACGATGGACATCACACGGTTATGATGACCTCAACCTGCTGCAGGTGACAAACACCCCCCCCCCCCCGCTCCGTCACACACACACAAAACAATAACGGTTCTTTCGGTGTTTATCTCACTTTTTTAACTTTGTAGACAAATCCCACACTGAATTACCCTGAACAACAAAAGACAAACATAGATTCAGCTAAATCATATTTGGGGAGTAAAACTCAGAGGAGGTGAGATCTAGAAAATCTTTGTCACTAGGTTCCCAGCTCCAGACCTGAAAGACAGAAGGATTCAGGAACAGTCAAGATGACAAGAGGTGGAAACTACAGCCATCTCCTCTGCTCTGCGTCCTGAGCAGGACACTGTCAGTTGTTTTAACTTCAGCACCAAGCATCAAACTTGCCAGCTCCATCATTTCCTTCGAACTTATGAGGCCGGGGTCAGGAGGTGACCTTTTATTTAATGATATGATGATGTCATGGTTCCTTCAATTAAAATATATTCACCCTAAATAAATGAATAATACTTTTTAAATTTTGAAAAGGTGAAGAAACTGAGTGGTTTTGACTTTGTGTGTGTCTGTGTGTGTGTGTCTGTGTTTGTGTGTGCGGACACATGTGCTCTGTGTGCACACACTTGCTTTGTGTGTGTCCCTGTGTCTTTTTTAGTCCCCCCCGTGAGCCCAAAACAAGGTAAACGTATAATAATAACATCTTCAGAATGTATCTCCCCATCTTTCTCCCTTGAGCAAAACAACCCACACCACCCACCTCCTCCGCACCTCCTCCCTGCCTCCTCCCCCTGGCGGTGCGAGGAGCGTCCGGGTGTGAAATGTAAAAGGGAGAATGCTGTCGTTCAAACTGTCCCAACCACCAGTGTCTCCCTCTCTCTCCCTCTCCTCCTCTCGTTCTTTTCACTCTATCTCGCTCCCTCCTTCTCAGGTGGGCCGGCTGCTGCAGGTTGCAGGTGCGCAGGACCCCTCAGCCAATGAAAAATGAGAGCCGTCGCACGCCGCGACTTTGATGAACCTTGCTGTACGTCGGCCTATCACTCTTCTCCATTTGGCTTCCCCCGGAAAAAACGCCCAGCTACACACACACACACAGTGCACGCACGCACACACACACAGGTGGCAAACACTCTGGACCAAATATTTGTCTTGTTGAAGGAAGAGGCTGCGCTCGGGTAAAGACGCAGTCAAGAGAGTCTGCTGGTGTGTGCGTGTGTGTGTGTGTCTGTTAGTGTGTGTGCATGTGTGCACAGTGCTTGAGATCTTTTATCTGTTAAAAAGTGATTTGACTTTGAAGTCACCGCACTGAGAAGATAAATGATTAAAATATCTTGAAAACTTTAAATAATGTCTTTGTTGATCTGTGTAGTTCTGAACCAAATAAACAAATGGAAATGTCAAATTTTATAAATATGAAATAGACATTTTCAAATAAATGTCTAATTTCAAATGCATCTGAGTAGTCTTTCTTTTGAAGTAAATCTCCTTCCTCTCCACTCGTCTGTAATGTGAACCTCCTCCTCCTCCTCCTCCTCCTCCTCTCTCCGTCTGTCTGTCTCTCTCTCACTCTCTCTTTCTTCCCTCTCTGCTTTTCGGAGGTGCAACACTTGTTGAAGTAGATGACACTGGAAGACAAAACTGTGTCCAGAGGTCACTGCCTGTGTGTGTGTGTGTGTGTGTTGCTCTTTATGAGTGTGTAACAGACGTGGGATCTGCGATGTGAGCAGCTATGCGTCGGGGGGCTAATCCCTCCCAGTTGGTCCCTAATCCTGTTCTAATCCCTTTAAAACTCTCTATCAGCCTCTCAGGACCTCAGCGGGGTTAAGTCACTAAACACACACTCCAACGCACAAGCACAAACACACATGCACACACACACACACCCTTTACTCCTGGTTAAGTGTTAACAAGTCACCATCATCCTTTAAATGAGCCCCTTTCAAAATAAGACAGAGGGAAATGATTTTACTGATTGATTAATTGATTTTCTACCGATGAACCAGGACAGTGTTTAGAATAAAGGACGATAGGAAGCTGCTGTTTAAACTGTCCAATTGTTTTTTAAGTAATTTTCACACCAATGCTATTTCCACATTTAAGTTCTTTCTTAAATAAAGCATTTATTAAACAGTTAGAGAAATCAGAGAATTGTCAAGACTTTACCGATAGCAGTGTTCATTGTTAGGGTGAAACCGAAGAAGTGCATATTTACATGTTTTTGTATGAAAAATAATTGTGTAGGGTTTTAATCAAATTCACACGTTGATGGTTGTTTCAAGGTTTGACAGAAAATATAATTATTATGAAACTGTTCAAACATTAAAATCAATCTGGAATCTGCTCTGTATTTTGTTCTTGATCTAAGAAGATGAGATGGAGGTAAAGATTATTAGAGTTCATTATCTGCCGATGCATTATCATGATGACAACTTACACATTCAGGGTTCTGGGTGCACAGTCTGTTGATTAGTTTGACCAGTGGTAAATATTAATGTAAAGTAAAAGTGTTGTGGCTGTGACTGAACGCAGCTTCATATATACATTTATATCTGAACCATATTTTAGGCAAAAAATTGCACGTTGTATATGTAAAATGCAAAGGAAACAAACACTTTTCATTATACAAACACACACACACACGCAAGACACACAAACATGCACACACACTCCCTTTAATCCTCTTCTCCACCCCGCTCCCCACCACTTCCCAAAACAGACAAATGCATTACACAAATGAAAAACAAGTGAGAGGCTGGAGGAGAGGCGGGCGGGGGGGAGGGAGGGTGAGTGAGATTTTATTTAAGTGTTCTTGTAAGCCATCTAAGATATTAATGTTGCAAAGCTACTTATCAATATTTAAGAACGTGAAAGGAGTGTGAGGGCAGAGGGTGGTTGTGTGTGTATGGGAGGGCAAACCAGGAGGGACCTGCACTTTCAAAGGTGTGTGTCTGTGTGCGCGTGCACGCTTGTGTGTGTGTGTGTGTGTGTGTGTGTGTGTGTTTGCGGAATCACAGTGCTGCCATCAGAGACAAGATGAGGTCTCTCTGACAGTTAGAGAAGAGGAATTGCTCCGTCTCTGTCCCACTAAAAGCTTTAACACACCTACAATGTGTACAATACTCACACACACAAACACACACATACGCAGAACGCACTGTTAAGTGTTGGTCAGGATAGTAAATACAACTGCTAATGCCCCATAACCACAACATACCTATTTTATGTTGTGGTTAAGATTCACTGATTTATGTTTAAGAGTGTATTAATGCATTTAGGAATGTAAACATGTACAGTATGTGAACTGTGTGTGTATATGCATAGGAGGTTGTATTCACATGTCTGTGACACGTCCACATTTCTACACACGTGTGTGTGTGTGTGTACAGAGGCACAGCATCAGTGTTTGTCTAACTCTCATTCACTCAAGTTTATTAGTAGAAACATATTTTACCCAGAGGATTTTAGCGTTCAATTTCCTTCATTATTATAGAAAAGTAAAATGGAAAAACAAACTGAAAGTCCTCAGAACCACATTTCAAGGTTTTATCGATTAACAACTTATTTTGAGACAAATTGTTTTTTACCTTCTATGACGAAGGGAAATGAAAAATACTTTTTCAACTATTATCATTTATAGCTGAGCACTGGTTTGACCCTGTCGATTTGCTAATGAACAAATAGTGTTTGCCGACTGTGACTGAGCAGATCACGTTGGAGTTGGAGTGAATCAATGTTCCATAATAGTTACTTTTTCTTTAAAATCAATGCAACACAGTAAGAAGAGAAGCTTCTATAAGGAGACGACCACTGAATTGATCAAGGTCAAAGGGACGCTGTGTTCGCCGACCAATCACAGATCTGACCGTGGCGCCTCTTTAAAAACTCCCATTGAATTTTAAATGCATTTGGAGTTATGTGGGGGGGGGGGGGGGGGTGGTCACAAAATACTGCAGAGAGAAAAATAACAGTTTTCAGTTCTGCTGCCATCAAATGAAAAAAATATAAAAACCATTGGAAAAAAACACCTGAATCGAGCATTCACTGTGTGTCACTGTGTGGCACTGTGTGTGTGTGTCTGTATACAGCAGACAGAGTGTGGTGAGCAGCATGAGCAGAGGTCCGCAGGTGTTTGCCACATCTGTAGTTCGAAAACATTAGTGACACACACACACACACAATCACACACACAGACACACGCACACACAAACAAAACAGCTTTTTCCATACTAATATGTCGTCCCCAATTAGGTGGCCTTTACTTAAATTTAAACCCGAAGAAACCCTATGATACACATATCCCCCATGACAGAAACTCACAGACAAAGACACACACACACACACACAGACACACTGACACAAACGCACACACTGACCTCTGGACAGTGTTCTGTCTTCCTTTGTCTTCCAGTGTCATCTGTAGTGTTACACATCCAAAACACTTTCTGAACACAAACCACTAAATGACGGCTGCAGGGCAAAATAGGTGTGTGTCTGTGTGTGTGTGTGTGTTTTTGTGTGTTTGTGTGTGTCTTTCTGCAGAAAACAGACGGAAAGGCACAAAAAGGAGTGTGAACTGAGGGAAACTGTGTGTGTGTGTGTGTGTGTGTGTTTGTATGACGACCCCAGGCGAGGCGAGATGAATGGATGCTCTGACCTCCCTGCAGGGGTGCAGGCATGCTTATTTACACAAAGCACCCTTAGGTGTGTGCGTGTGTGTCAGTCTCAAAACTTGGTCTGTGTGTTGTACATGTCTCTTTTTTTTAACAATTAAACAACTTCAGTCCCAAGATCTTGTGTTAATACTAGAAAAGCCTCAGAACTCAATGGTGATTCTTATTGGTGCCTCATTATTTGGTTTTAACTTAAAAAATGTGGCATGTTTTTTGGGCTTATGGTGGTTCACAGGTAAAGTAAGAAATTATATACATGATATGAATCTGATTCAATGGAATTTTAAAACTTTTCAGGGAATACAAATATAATCCAGACTCATATTTACCTGTGATGAGGACTCTGTTTCCAGCAGTGTAAATAAATCAAAACTCTGATGATAACTTTCAAAATTCAACCACAGGTTTCAAGTATGTTTGAATAACAACCCTGTCTGTTTATACCGTGTGGTGTGTGTGTGCGTGTTTGTGTGTGTGTGAGAGAGAGAGACATTTCTTCTGCATCCATAGAATTGCATTGATTTGCCTGTGAAAGGTGAATAAATTGTATATGTCTTTTATGGAAACAGAAAAATCCATGCAAACTGTTTACAATGCTTGCCGCTTCTGTAAATCAAAGGAGGTGATCAATGTGCGTATTGACGGATGCATCGTCTGAGCATCTGTGTGTGTTTATGTGAATAAGTGCCCGAGTCATTATGTAGGGACACAACGTGCACGTGCAATATGTACGTTTGTTTACATTTGTTTGTTTTCTGCCTTTGTGTATGTGTTTGCAGCCACAGCCCCTGCAGCTGTTTATGCTCCTAAGTCAGTTATTGAATGTGTGAGGATTGTGTGCACGTGTTTGTGCGTGTGTGTCTTTTTAGCCCTGCAGCAGGGTCATTTCTGTATTGACAACCTGCTTGTCCCTGTCATACAGAGAACATGAGTAGAAAGGCCATTCTCATTTAGCCTGATAAAGCGCCTGTAGCATCATAACGACCTCTAGCCATTTATAAATCATACTTTAACACGGGGGAGACGGACCTCTAACTGCTGACTGATTGCAGAATTGATCAAAATTACTTATTCATGACTCAGACTGGAGTTTTCTTCGCGGCACGTCGGGCAGAATCTCACCCGATAATAAAAGTTGAAACGGAAATAAAACGGCGAATATGGTACGATAAATATTGTAGTTATATTTTGGCTCATGTTGTCATGACTTTATTTCAGTGTATAACTCATTCTCTTTAGTATATTCAGCTTTGTCCCCCCCCCCTTCACCCCTTCTCTTCTTTCTTCTTTACTCTCTATCTCTAAATCCATCCCCTCTATTCTTCTTTTTCTTCCATCGACCTCCCCTATCATAAAAATCTGCATAGGAACAATCAGTGGCTCATGTTTACTGATTCACCCAATCAGGTATCAGCTGTCCCTCGAGGTTCAAGGTCCCCATCGACAAAGTGTGTGTTTGTGTGTGTGTGTGTGTGTGTGTGTGTGTGTGTGTGTGTGTGTGTGTGGGTGTGTGTGTATGTGTGTGTGTTGGACAAAGGAGGAGAATCCCTGGGAGAGTGGCGCAGAACGTGTTGATCGATCCTCTGCAATTACCAGCCAATCGAAATGTGATTTATTTCCCAAGGAATCATTTCAATATCAAGAGAGCCAGTGAGTGGATGGGAGTGTGTGTGTCTGTGTGTGTGTGTCTCTGTGTGTGTGTGTGTGTTTGTGTGTCGGTTGGGAGGGAGCCCCTTGTCAATAAACTACCACTTACTCCTCCATCCCTCTGTCTGTTTCTTTTTAAACCCGTCCATCCATCTCTCCATTCTTGCGCCTGCTCCTTCCTCCTGGTCTCGGTTCCACTTCCTCTCCCTGCCTCCCCACATCCTGCCTCTCCACCCAGAACCTCTACTTCCCCTCAGCTCTTTCCTCATTCTTCTTCTCCTCACACGGTCAACTTGTCCATCTCTCCATTGCTACACCCATTATTCCTCTCCTCCTTCAACCCCTTTTACTTCCACCCAGCTCCATCTCTCCTCCTCCTCCTCCCTCCCTCCCTCCCTGACTGCTCCCCTGTGAGGCTATCATTCTGAGGCCTTGTCAATATGACCAGTCAACCAAACAAAAAGACCAACTGACCAATTGAGGTATTTTGACTCTTAATCCCCCCCTGCCCCCCACCACCCGCCTCCCTACACACCTCGCAACCGCCCCACTTCCCCCCCGCTCTCCTCATCCCGTTTTTCTGCACTTAATTAAGTCGCCAAGTGGCTGTCAGGAATAATTTTTGCCGCGGCACAGGGCCGAGGGCCGCGGTGGACTTGACATTTGATAATATTGCGTCTCCACGTTGATTGAAATTGATTTTAAGGGGGGGGGGGGGGGGGCCCTGCTCGCTGCCGCCGTGATCGTTTGACAACTCACAGCCAATCAGCCCCAAGGACAGCCCATGGACCCCCCCCCTCTTTGGCGTGGCAACTCATATTCCTACGAGTGATGGCTGGGCGCCTGCTTGCGTGTATTTGTGTGTGTGAGAGGGAGTAAGAGAGTGTGTGTGTGTGTGTGTGTGTGTCTGGGTATCAGGGGTCGGACATGGAGTACCGTCGCAGGGTCATGAAACTGGCAGTCACATTTCCCATAAATCAGCTGGTCAGTGCAGAGGGGAACATGTGTACGTCTGAGCATGTGCAAAAGACTCCCTGCTCCCCAGTGTGTGTGTCTGTCTGTGTGTATGTGTGTGTGTGTATCGACAACCTCTGCCCCCTTCAGCACCGTTTTTCCCTCGCCAGCTAATAGAGGGTATAATGTTAGATGCAAATGACTGTTTTAATTGTTGCCTTATTAGTGGGGAGTGGGGGTATTAACTAAAGCACATCATGATGAAATGCCACTCAAACGTAAGCTGCAGTCAGAATCAATCAGGGTAATTAATTACAAACAGGAACACAAACCAGCGTCAGTGTTTCCACGATGTTTACAGTCAGACTTCACTTCACTTCTCTTTCTCTCTGACCTGAGACAAGCGGCGAGGTCTGGTTTCCTGCGCGGGTTCCCGACGTGTTCGCAGCTATCTCTCTCCGCTCTTGTCCCAGGGCAAGATGTAATATGTTTGTTTTGTTTGTTTGTCTAGATAAAGTATTTTTGGAGCCCCCTGCCTCAGGATGCTAGACGGGCAGAGCAGCGTTTTAAATTACCTGAAAATGCTGATTTAATTAGTTTTGACCAGTTTTTATTCTCAGCGTATTGGACTCATTCGTTGGTTTTCAATTATATCTGGCAGAGACTTTTTTTTTTTTTTTTTGCTGTTTATCTTACTGACACTTATTTATTGTTATTTGAACATGCTTTGTTGCTTTTAATGAAAAATGCAGATAAGTAGAACAGCATCATCAAGAAACATCTAGTTATTAATGTGAATTTTTTATTGAACAAAAACTTTTGCGTAAACTTTTGTGGGCCGTGTGTTAACTGTTTAACATTCTTCAAATGCTACTGCTTTAGTGTTTCTATATATCTTTGGTATTTATTAACATTTTTTAATAGATTTATTTACTTATTCTCAGGCACAAAAAAGTCTGTTCTTCTCTTTCATCATATTTAATCTCATTTTCAAATAGAGTATATTTTTGATTTGAGAATGTCCTTGAAATAAAAGATGGTAGCACACTGCCAGAAAATATCGTGCCAAAAGCCCTTGAGCAAGGCACTCAGAAGGCTCAGTTTCCACCCAGGGCTCATGTTTACCATAACATATTTGATACCTCACAGCAGAGTAACATTTTAATTTATACGTACGGATGACTTGTTACCCTGAGCACAGCTGAATTACTCGCCAGGTCCCTCACCAATTCCCATTCAGTCTTTTAGCATTTTCATTTGCTCCTGCTTTAATTGGGTTATGAGTGTCACTCGCTGTGTGTCTCTGTCTGTCTCTGAGAGCCGCTCCATATTCCTGATGAGGTTCTGTCTTCTAACCCCCTTTCTCAGGCGCTCTAATCGCCTCTCGACGCTCCAGGCAACAGACAAACTGTACCAGACGCACACAGAGGAAAGATTGCTTTTATTTTGCAGGGGGGCTTGTCTAAATTAATTGTGATTTCTTTATTCACCATCAGTTAACTACAATGTTTGTTCTGGTAACACGGCCTGGATGAAACGGTCTCAATTAAAGCATGAGAAGGGACAGAAGTGGGCGATGGTCAACTTTTCTTTGGATTCGTACAAACATCTTATTACAGTTAAATGCTTGATGCTGTGGCTTTTTCATGATTTTGAAGGTTTAATATTTCTTTCAAATTTACTTAAAAACATACCCAGTGATTGTGTTGTAGTGTAAGTTTTTTTTTTTATCTGTATATTCACCTTTCATTTGCTTGTTCATCCATTTTTCCCGTTCTTCCCTTGATTCTTTCTCTCTCATCTCCTCATGCCATCTACACCAGTCTACACCCACCTTCTCCTCCTAGTCTTTGCTTTCTCCTCCTTCTTATCGTATCTTCTCCATCTTCTACTCTCCTGTGTCTCCCACTCATCTGCCTTTCCCTCCTCCTTCCTCTCCCCCTCCTTCCCCCCCGCTCACTCTCCCTCTGCTCGGCTCTCTTGTCCGACAACCCGGCTATTAACCTCTGGCCTTGTGTCTCTCCTCCCATCACCGCTGCAGTAATTAGGAGGTCAATCCAGCCCTCCTCTATCATTTACCCTGACACACACACACACACACACACAAACAAACACACATATACAGACACACACACATCCTTGACAAGCAATGATACCAGCTCCACCTTAAACATACACACCTATGGATATATATACATGCTACACACTCACAACCAATATAAACCAGTACAAAGTAGAAAACAGCTGACTTATTTACAAATAAACTGCAAATCACATTTAATGATCCTTACATTTATCACTATTTTTGTAATTTAAGACTACATTTTTTAGGTTTAGCAAAAATTGATACAGTGATAAAACAGTCATAATTATCTATAGAGTAATTTATACTCAACATGGTAATTTAAAACATAATTTCAACGTGAGTTATGGGCTGATCATGCATTTTACAATATGTTCATCTCCATAGCATAAGTAAACACACACACACACACACTCACACAGACACACACACACAGCAGGGCTGACAGGACTGGGCAATGAGCTGTCAGAACAGTCTCTCTGCATCACACAGGTCATTGGGTGATCCCTGTCTCTCTCTCTGTCTGTCTCTCCTTCAGCCTGCCTCCCTCCTTCTCTCCCTCACTCCCTTACGCACCATTAACACAACATACAATTAAAGTGTGTGTAGCAGTGTCAGACCCCCGCTATTAGCACCTCAGCCTAAATGGCACTTGGCAGGGAGCTGAATCGCAGCCTCCACGTCCCAGTCAAACGATTAAAGGCCTCCCGCTCACGATCAGACGCCAAAACGTGTTAACAACTAATTAACTCGACGCAGCAGTGAGCGGAGGCTGCAGTGTTTGTAGGTGGACCGACACTGACCGGCTCCTGTCACCTCTGCGGGAACAATAATGATAATAGACAGGTTTTGGCTTGAGCTTATTATAATGGAGTAAATGTCGATTGCACAATAAAAGCTGTGGAATGAGAGATGAATAACATGAGCTCCCTTAGTTCCAATGGATTTCGTGAGATTGGAAATTGAAGACTCCATTTATGGCACAAAGGTAATGCCTTCGTGAATCTGCCACTGCAGACAAAAAGGAGGAGGAAGGCACTCTATGGGTCACGATGCCCATGTATAATGAACGTTAGACAGTGGAACAAAAAGGAGTAACTGCGGAAACTCGACCTGGCCACAGGAAAAGAAGAAGAGCCCCATTGTTGGAGAAGCTGAGGAGAGTGAGAGGGTTAACCGAGCCATTCAGTCACTGGAGAAAGGATCAGGACCTGAGAGGGTTGGATTTGCAAGTCATGTCAAATTAAACTACTGTCAGGGAATCAGACTTTTCTGATACCATCAGGGATGACGAACAAAACCAGGGCTCCCAAAATGTGGGGAATTATTTAACTAAAATAAAATATGCATGAAATATTACAAAGCTCAATCAGCAGCATGGATTGTAGAAGTGAATTTAAAACATTTTAGTGGCAAAGGGTGTTACAAAAGGGTCTTATAAAAGGTTGGTAAATCTAATTAAATTCTTTAACTTGGTATTGCTATCCAAGGAGGTGTAATAGAGGCTGCAACAAAAACGAGAACAGAGAGGGAACAGAGAAACTTTCTCGCTGGCAATGACTCAAACTGTAAAGGGCCAAACTTTCAGGGCTGATAGTGACATTCTCACACAATCTGACATGCATCGTCTCTCACTCACAGACAGACAGACACACACACACACACACACACACACACACTGCACCACACCTTGTGCCGCAGCAGTAAATATCTGAGATCTAAATCCTCTTCACAGCATTGCCTAATTACTCCCAACAACATGGTAGCTGATTAACTTGTAATTGCTGCCATGAACGCAGCCCGTCCCTCTCTCCTCGTTAGGGTTATTACTGACAATAATTACCGCTAATGTGCAGAGAGGAACACACACACAGTCACACACGTAACCTCACACGTGCACAAACACACATGCAGGTGCGTGTTCATGCACAAACACTCAAACACACACACGCCAGCTCGCTCTGCACCACACACTCCCGCACACACCCCACCAGGAGGATACTTAGTTTCTTGGAAACTATGACTGGAGCACAAAGCAATAACAGTGAAATTTAGGCAACTAAATTCATTTTCACCATGTTGCCTCATTTACGCAATGCAATTCACAGCAGCCAAAAACGCTGTAATGGCCTTCATACATCACGGTATTTCTCACCGGTGCCCTTGAAGCCTGATCACATCTCAAACAATCTGACACTTCTGTCCCTTGATCATACGACATGTTGGAAGTTCTGCTGTTTTCTCCGGCAACACTTTCATTTCAGGTTGAACGTGATGGCGGCAATAACACGTAAAGCGTTTTGTCCTTTGGTTTGGGAATAAAAAAAACCATCTGTATATCCTCTCTGATAAATTATCAGACCAGGCCGATCCTCCAACAGATGATCCGACCAAAACAATCAAGTTCTACACGTTTTTGTCACATTCCCATTGAATTAATTGTCCGACAACAACAATCTCCTATAAACAAATGATTATGAAAACATATTTTCCATGTTTTTTGGGAGAGGGGGTGGGGCAGGGGGGCAGGGGGGGTGTTTTAAGTATATCCTGTCATCATATCCCAAATTGTTTTGGTATCCTGCAGGAAATCAGATAAGCAGCAACATATGTTCTGCATTTCCATAAAAGCAACATTTGTAGAATTACTGTAACTATCCGCTTGTAAAAAAAAAAAAAAAAAAGAAGGGAATTGAGAAACGCTAATCTGTTTGTGAACTTTTGAAGCTCCTCACTTGCTTCCATAGAAGTGTGGCAGAAATGAACATTCAAGCAATACTATTATAATTTATTACGTATATGAATTTAGATACATTTTTGGCTAAATGTGTGATAATGAAATAGGGAAATAAAAGCACACGCCGGGTGATTCATGAGGGAAACTTCATTCAAATTCTAGCTGGGTCAGATTTAAAAATACAGCTAAATCCTCTTTGCATAGATACACAGTGTGCTGACAACACGATGCCTCTATTGTTTATCTTCCCGTGCTCATTCTGCAATATACCTCTCCCCTTCTGCCTCTCCTCTCTGTGGAGGGGCATTTGCGTGAATCAAAATCCGGCTTAATCGTAATTCTCCAACTAAACTTGCTGTGGAGAAAGCTACGAGCGCAAAGCTCCTTTTAAGTTCATAATCACTTTCTCCTTCAGCCGGGGATAATGGTACTACTTGTGCGAGATTTAGCCCACGTCTGTCTTTCTCTCCCTCTCTCCCTCTCTCCCTCCCTCCCTCCCGCTCCGTCTCTCTCCGTTTCCCCCAAACACTATCTCTCTTTCTTCGGACCATTAGTGATATTGCCGGGCCGCAGACCTCTGTGTTAAGTCACTTAATCAAAAGCAATGGGTTGAAAATCTTGTTTGGCCTCTTACGTCTGATTCATTCCTGCAGACAAGAGCGGCGGAGAGACAGAGAGAGGGCCGGGGGGAAATAAATGGAGAGCGAGACAGATAAGTAGAGGGAAGGGAGAGAAAGTAAGTGAGCGAGTGTTGATAGTAAAGTGAGATGGCGAGGGAGAGGGGAGTGTGAGAGCGGAGAGAGAGAGAGAGAGAGAGAGAGAGAGAGAGAGAGGACATTAGGCTGGGGTACTATGTGTTATCAGCTAAGCAGCAGCAGAAAGGCTATCATTGGCTCTTTCACCCCTCGGGGGATGAGGAGGCCACTGTTCCTCTAACCACTTCTGACCACCTCCCACACACACACACACAAACACACACAGAGTCTGTCTCTATAACTTCAGAGAACATTGCATTGACTTACAATCATTTCTTGCAGACCCTGACCTTATGTGATGACCCAAATTGTATGATTTACATCGTGAGGACTTGTTTTTTGTCCTCATAAGGAAATCCAGTCCCCATAATGTGACTGTGAACAGATGTAGATCCTCACAACATGATTAATACCTGGACCACAAACACACACACACACACACACACAATTTCTCATTATTTATTCTAATTGATGTGACATTTTTGTTGCTATTATTACAATTTCTACCTTTCCCTCTTTTCTCCTCTGACACAACACACCCGGACAGAGGCCTTGCAACTAAAGAGTTACTGCAAAGATTCTCAGGAACAGATCAGAACACAACAGGTCCCTTAAACACCACAATGCTTTATAGTAGCCACATACATGTAAGGTGTTCTCTGATGTGATAAATAGAACCGATAACAAATAGCTTGTCCATCAGAAATTGTTGTTTATTCATTAGTATGTTTATTTTTTTTAGAATTCCAGCTCTGTATATTTAGTCGTGCTTGTGTTTTATTTTAGGTATTTATAATAATATTTATTAGGAGTTGTTGCAAAAGTAAATATATACATATATATATATCTGAGACCCCGATTCAGAGACTTGCAAGATGTTAGTGAAGGTCCTCACAAATACAGAAGTGCAAACACGGATGCATTGTGTGTGTTTGTGTCTAGAGGAGATGATGGGTAATGGAGGGGGGCTCGATGCTCATTAGGGGGGCAAATGGAACATACGGAGCACCAGACCTCTTCTACTGTTGTACGCCACACACACACACACACACACACACACACACACACACACACACACACACACACACACACACACACACACACACACACACACACACACACACACACACACACACACACTTTACTTTTCATGTATTAATTCAAAAGAGGAGAGGAAAAGTTCAGTTCCCCTGCTCAGTGCGGCTGACAGGTTTAAATAATAGAGTGTTTGTCTTGTGCAGAATGTGCAGCAGAAGAAGGAGGAAACACAAAAGGAAATGGTTGTCGTCAGTATCCATCCATAAAACACACTTCCACAGACGCTCGCTGCTTGTCCCACTCAAACAAGAGACATACCAGCTGGAGAAAGTTAAAACTCCTAATTTGTTCAAAGTTGTACCTGCGTTTACGGCTCAGAGGGAACAAACCGAGCTCCTCCCTCAGTCCAGGTCATCACAGACACTCACCTCGATTGCATGTAAGAACACACTTCCAACTTTGAAGAAATTAAGTTAGAATATCACAGATATGAAGGCAGCCATCTTTCTCAGAAGGGTGTAGGAGTTGAGCCACAATATCAAGGTTTCAGTCTCAGCTTTCAATCATGACAGAATCCATCATGGAGAAAAATATACTTTTTTTGTTTGGATCTGTTTACATAGAGAAAATATGATTATATTTTCTAGAACACAACAACAACAAGTCCTTTTTATTTCTATTTCCATCAGTTCCCACAGAGTTGAGACCAAACTGTTAATACACCGTGTAAAGCTTTTATCTTTAATGCAGTCTATGAGTTCCTCTTAGTTGTAGATGTTATATCAGGCAAAGCCTCTCCCTCAAAAAGTGGAGCTGAAGACGAGTAAGATGGTTTAACAGTCGTAAGTGAATTGAATTTTTCTTGATTATGATGAAAGTCAGAAAGTGGGGTATTTTGTTGTGAATTACCCTATGATGCACATGAGGGTCAGGGAGTAATCTCCCACTTCTTAAAACTATCGCAGTTTTCATTCCCTAATTGAGAGAGGGTTGGATTGAGGGATAGATGGGGGGGGGGCAGAGATGGAGGAGGGGAACTATATCTCTCATCCCTCATCTCTCTCTTTCTTAATAGTCTTTTATTTCCTGCTCCCCTGCCCCCCGCTCTCTTTCCCCGCTGCCCCATATGTGAACGTTCAAAGACTCCTGGATTTGGCACATTGCATTGTGGGATCGCACAACTTAGCGAGTCAAGCCCCTTTTAAAACACCGCCGAAGAGTGACAGGAAATCCTGCTCAGACCAAATCATCCAAAGCGCTTCATCTGTCTCCTTCCTTTGGGGGGGGGGAAACGCAGTTAAAGCCCAAATGGAAAAATAAAGAAAATTAAACTCAGTTTAATCTGCTGTTCGGCCGGTCAGTGCGATCGAGAAAGGACTGAGGAGAGAGGGAGAGAAAGTGTCAGATGGGTGAACCTCCCGGAATCCTGAAACACTGACTGTCAACACCAAACTGTAGCAGGCTTGCTTATAATGTATGTCTGTTCATTTCCCTTGCTTCTCCTGGCTTTGTTTTTACCAGAGGCACTCAGGACTAAAACTGGGAAACTGTATTTTTCAATCTTTAGGCGGTTTCAATCTGCAGTTCTGCAATTACGCATGCACACATTTGTCCAAAAGAAGATTGAAGACACCAAAAATGGATCAGGAAAACATAATGCAACTGTTTGATATACTGATCGAGAAAGAAATTGTTAATTCAAACAATGACTCTCCTCGTAATATTTCACTAAAGCTAATTGCTTCTCAAACACACCCAGCTGAGCACCTCTGTAGTTTCTTTAAACTATTGCACTGATCATCTTGCCTGTGATGAAGCAGGAGCTGCTGAACGTGTTGCTGATCCCTGTGAGGTGCGGACACTTCACATCAAACACGGTGCGGCACCTCGCCACACAATCCGCCGCCTCCTCGCTGCCACAGGTGTACGGTAAGAACACACCCGCTTACAAACACCTCTCAGACCTTTAAGGACACGCAACTCAATTAACAGGCATGAAACACATGCACACATTCGCACGCATTCACACAAATCCATTCAACCCACCAGCCAATCAACTCGTACACAAATTCTGGTGACAAACACACACACACACACACACACACAAGTTGAAATTCAATCCCGCTGCAGAGGCTTCTCAATTCAATTAAGACACACAGCTCCTTTCCTTTGATCTGAGTATTGGCTATCAGGCACACACACCTGATGCTAGCAGCACTAGTGGCCTCATAGTCCGCAACACAATGCTGCTCAAAGCTATCATCATCTGGCTAGCGGTAACAACAGTTATCAGGCAACAGTGATATTTTCTAAAGGTACAACAGGAGAGTGGGCTGTGAATTCAATTATGTTTGTGTGTGTGTGTGTGTATGTGTGTAGTTGTATGTTTACAAGCACATGTCACTCTGTTTTTCTCTGTGCACGAAAATATGGTTTCCACCTCATAATAAGATTTCGGAGCCAGAGCTCTTACATACAAACCTTAATTGATTTGTGCAATTTGGTTTTATTTGTATCTTTATACTATATTTTGTGAGTTTTTCACTTAATCTTATTTATGATTGTTATGACTATGCATAGTTTTGATAGTAAATCATTTTATATTTCTAGAAGAATATATATATTCTGCACCTGCAATGACATACACAGTAAATACTCTGTTCAACACAAAATTACTCTCAATCCAGTTCCTCTTCTTTGAGAAGGTGGAAAGAGACTGAGGTGTTCAGAGGACTGAGCCGGTGCACTGGGCAACTGTCTGAGTTGTGTGAGAGAAGGGACCTCAGTGACAAACCGTTTGTGAGTTTTGTGTTGAGCAGGTTGGAGTCAGGATCCCATGTCACAGCTCTTGATATGTAGATGTTTGTTTCACTGTCATAGATATGAGGCATTTTGAATGGAAACATTATGCAATTCAGAAATAGTAAAGAAAAAACCTTTAAAAATCTTGATCATAAATTTCATTCCTATTGGTGATGAAACTTTGTGCTCGTGGGAGTGAGAGCATTTTGCTCACAGCGAATGAGAGTCAGGGCCGTCTCGTTGGCAGGGAAATTACATTTTTGATTGTGGCGCCTGTTGTGTGTCGCTACATGAGTCGACAGCAGAGGATTATGCATATGTAAGGTTAAAGTGGCGAAGCTCATCCTGCTGTATTCAATCCTTAAAAAAAAATACTTTTCCCCTGAGGCTGTGTCTGTGTGCCTGTGTGTGTGTGTGGGTGTGTGTGTGTGTGGGGGGGGTAATAGATATGCATGCTAAACAATTTGTGTGCATATTGTGTGTGTGTCACTCCCTGTTCATCTGAATGGGGATTCATTGAACAGCGATTTCAAAATTAAATGCTTTTGGTCGGGCAGATTGCTTTAGGTCTCTGTCATGTTGCTGTGAACGGGATGCAGACTTTGATGGATATGAGGACTGACAGGCGAGGCCCCCTTCACACACACACACACACTCTCTCACAGACACACACACAGACACACTATAGGTTCTCAACTACATTCCCGCCATCACTTTGTCGTCCTTTACTTCCTGTCATTTGTTCCTCCAAACTATTTATATCCATTGTTTTAAAAAATGATTATTTTGAAGTCATATATGATAAAAATCCATTATGTTCGTAAACTGTAAATTGTTTTTCAGGGACTTTGGCTTAAAGGTTTTCTATAACACCACATCTACATTGTTGTGTTATACGTCACTGAAGTCTAGTTTAAATCAACTCTCAATCAAGTTTCAAGCTTTGCTCCCTCTTACTAAGAACTGAACTCTACACATACACACAGACAGATGGAATATCCGGCACTTTTTCCCTTTCCCAAATCCAACTTCTACATAGTTGGTTTAAGATCAATATGCATAACTTCCAGATTTCCATAAGTGCTTGACTCCGTGTGCGTGTATCACAAATAACTAAACACAATCAGTCCTGTCAGTCTGAGTTTCCTGCTTGGTGACAGTCTGCATCTGCTTTCCTGGTGCATGTCATCTGTCTGACACACACACACACACACACACACACACACACACACACACACACACACACACACACACACACACACACACACACACACACACACACACACACACACACACACACACACACACACACACACACACACACACACAATTCTATGTTTGTGAAGACACTAATTTAACAAAATGAACCTTTAAACTAAATCTTCCATTAAGCCTCACTAGTTTGCTTCAAGTGTATTCAGTCTTTCTTTCTCACAAGCTTTTCAGTAGGTAGACACTTAATCAAATTCATACTGTGTGATAGCCACACATGTAAATTATGCTGCTTATCATTCCCAAAGATTAAACTCACTAAGATCTCTGCATATAATACAATAATGCTATACAATATTACTCTACAGGTGGAGAGCAGGAACGTTTCACCAGCAAGATCAGGATCTGTGACCATGACAGGGAAACGTCCACTTTGTGGCTGCTCTCAGCAACACGACAGGCTTTACTGAAAACCTGTGTTTTTGTCATAAAATCTCTTTGAACCCTCTTCCCATTCTCTCTCCGGCTCCACATCCCCCTGTATTCTTAGTTGTGTGTTTGTGTGCGACTGTGTGCATGCATGTTGCACCACCTGGAATACATCTCAGATGCAAGGGCTTCTTACTCGATGAGCAGATGAAAGCCACTGAGAGGTAATGGAACTTGTGTCGAGACGAGCCAGTCAATCTGCAGCTCGCCAAAATACATTTCACACGGACGTGTGCACGTACATACACACACGGACCCAACACATTTGCATCTGGAGTGCCGAGGCAGCTAGCCGGCTAGCGAGACAATTGGAGTCACAATTGAAATCAGGGCAGTGTTTGTGTGATTCCCGGAGAGAGGGAAAGAAGCAGAGTAAGGTTTTTTAGGAATATGCTAATACGGCTCTGCATGGGGAATCTCCTGAAATGAGCTTTCTATTTGGGTAGCTTAAATCAAGAATCACTTTGGTGCACTGATGTAAACTGAATAAGTTTCGCATCTGCTGATGTTTATGCATGCAGAACTTGGCCGACAGGGGTTAGCATATGGAGAAGAGGTAAACACAAGAAGAGAGAAAGAAAAAAGGAAAACAACAAGTAAGAGAAAAAACAAATAACAAAACTGAAATATGCAAATTAAGGGAAAGAAAGAAGACAGTAACTTAAACTGCATTTACTCAAACTGAAGGATTCAAATCTAAAATTATCCTGGATACTCATATTGGAGTAGATATGCAGTACTTCACTGCACTTTAACAATATCTTTGCACGGTACAGCACCGTCTGTGGCTGTGGCTCAGGTGGAAGAGCGGAGGGTCAGTGGTTTGATTTCCTGTTCGTCCGGTCCGCTGAAGTGTCCATAGGCAAGACACTGAATTGTTACATGGGGGATTATCTTAGTTTAGCACACTACAAAGTCTGGAAGCAGCAGGAAATGGCTAGTTAGGCTAGCACAGTCTATTGTGTTTATACTTTTGTTGCCCACTTCACACACCACTGCAACTCTGCTTGTATAGATAACAATTACAGCTGTGGCCATGTGGACAACAACAGACGTGGGAGAGGGAGGGGATGTGCAATCTGAACCACCTCACTGCCTGAATATCAACATGAATTTAAAACAGTTAAAATGTCATCTTGAATATGAGATACTTTCAAATATCTACTGTAAAGCTCATTCTGAATCAGCAAGACACTCAGCGTTATAATTCTGTCACACTGCTCCGTTTCCAGAGAGAAAGTTGTTGCAGTGATTTGTTTGCAATGCAGCCCTCTACAGTAGCTGGATATTGATGTACTCGAGCTGTACAAACGTGTGTGTCTGTGTGTGTGGTATCTGTATCTGTACTCTTGCATACACACAGCCCGTTGTGTCGATACTTTCATGACTGTGCATACAAACAGGACTGTGCGTGCGTTCATGCATGTGTGTGTCTCTCTGAGTATGAGCATCATCACTCTGTACTGTATGGGTCATAAAGCACAGCTAAAGAGGGTCGATGGGGAGGAGGTTTCAGTCTTCTGTGTAAAACTTGCAGCTCCCCCGATAAAGTCAACGAGAGAGAGAAGAGTCAGAGAAAACATGAGCGTAGATCAGATGCAGATGCGCTCGCCACAACACGTCCTCTATCCCTTTAATCCCTCGTCGTAAAAGTTACTTATGACTGTTTTTAATTCTTCCTGGGGTGAGAAGACCCTGGCCGACAGTTAACTAACCAACGGGATAAAGGAGCGGGCCGGAGATTAGCCTGATCCAATGTTGCTGTCCCAAGATACGACTTATACAGAGAGGAGCATTGTAAAACAACCAGAAAGCAGTGTTAATAAATGTGTTTGTTCTACTGTAACAAGTCAAAATGGCCACTATGATGAAGTCCTCTTGTTACTCATCATCCCCTGTATTTGTAAGTGGACACCTCACACCTCATTCACTTTATGGCAAGTGTGGTTGACTGTGTGTCAGCAGTGTGTCTTGCTGTGTTGACTTCTTCATTACTACATTATTAACCTGGATAAAGAGAATTAAGTTTAGTTGTTACCCTTACAAGCACCAAGTTCAGGTGCCCGACCTGAGAGGCGAGGCTTCCTCTGCCGCGTTCAAACACTCTCTCCGCCTGAGATGAATCCAGACTCACAACAAACAGGTTTTCAACCAAAGAAAGAGAAGAAAGAAAGCAGGACCGGGGCTTCAGGAAAAGAAAGAGGGATGCAGGAGTAAACAAGGGCAGGAAAAAAAGTGATAGAAAGAAGAACGACAAAAAAGACTGCAATATCAGCTTCCTATTTAGATGATTAAAATTCATAGGCTCCCCACCTCTAACATCCCTTTACCCCCTCTATCCATCCTTCCCTCTATCAATCCATCCACATCCCCACCCTCCCTCTCCCCCCTCCCCCCCCCCTTTCGATGTTGAAGCAATCTCGCAGCAGTCACAGGCTTCTCTCCCTGCAAAATTAATTTGACAGGTTTGCATTAAGGCACCTGATCAATACCCACTTAGAGCTGTGAGGGCTAAAGCCAAGAAAAATAACGCACCAGGCCTCCCCTCCTCTCCCTCTGTTCCAGATGAGAAAAAATGAATCTTGGACACTTTTTTTCTACCCCCCACACCCCCCACCCCCCGGTCCTAAGCCCTGCTCTCTATCAGGCAGGCCAACACACACACACACAAAAATAAGCACTCGCACAGACACATAAAGCACACAAATGAACACAGACGCACATGTGCGGACACACACATGCAGCTCCGAGCTTCTCTATCACCAGGCTGACCTCCCGCCATTGATCGGCAGCAGTTAAGTTGACAGAGGGCCTGGAAGGTGTGTGTGTCCGTGTGTGTTTGTATAATGTTTGTATGTGTGTGTGTGCGTTTTGTGACTTTTGCTAGGCCCTTCACCAGGGAACGATCAACTATACAACCTTGATGGAGTCAACACTGTGTGTTCGTGATAAGAGGGCCCCCAAAAAATAATTTCTGTCCAGTTGAAATGAAACACAGAGTCTGAGTTGGACACTATATCACAGGTCATGAATTTAAAGAGGAGGAGAGGAGTCGAAAAGAAATAAGGAGAAACAAAGAGAGGGTGAAACAAAAAAAGATAAACCGAGAATATCTCATCAGATGTTCCTCAAGATTAGTCAAGTTTTTGAAGTTCCTGTTCTATTGGGTTATTTGCTCTGGGGCATCTTGTCGGGAGGATTTTAAAATGAGTTGACAACGTGCTCCCTGTTAAAATAAACCTCAACGTGAACATTACTGTTCAGACGACACTTCAATCGCTGCAGAGAAAGAAACCTTCATTTATTATCATCTATCTCGGATTGTTGGAAAATAATTTAAGTGGCCACATGTGAACAGTAAACTAGTCATTTAAAATTACATGAAACATCATCTTCAATAAATTGTTTTATAAATGTTGATTTGCTTTATTTTTTACTGTCACTTTAATGTCTTAATGTCTGTTCACTTTCCCCAACCAAATTTCTCAGGAGGTCCAGAATCAAACAAACAAATAAAAGTGCTGTCAATTTCTCCACCAACAATCAACATGGCCTAGAGGAAGGTTTGTGGTTATAAATGCCTCATCTGTTACCCATTTTAATGTGATGGCTGATACCTGTATGTGATATCATGTAAAACAAATTTAACCAAGAGAAATTATAAGTATTAAAGTGAAAGGAGGAAACAAACAGTGTCTTTGTCATATCCATGTTAAAAAGAGTTTCTTTCATCTAACTTTATATCTTTTCATCGATTTGTTATTGATTCAGCGAAACTTAACAGTTTTATACCCAAACACCAAACTATAAACCTACAATGTTTTTCCCTTAAACAAATACTATGAGTGGGGTTCAAGGCAAAGTTACCGTTTCTATACGATTGAAGGAGCCTCTGTACCGGGACAAGAGCTCCACTCCTCCACTTATCCCTCCGTTACTCCTTATCCATCCGTCACCGAGTCTTCCAGGGCTATCCCATCTCATCCAGGCAGAAATCAATACCTGGCCCACAAGACAGGCCTCAATAAACAGTACAGGGAGAAACATGGGCCAGCCTCCAGAGCTAAAGCTCGCCCCTCATCTCCCGCTCGCCACACAACACAAAGTAAATGAACTCGCTACTTTTCCTCTAACTTCATCCAACCAACGTCAGAGACCTCCATCCGATGGTTCAGCCCTCAAGGTCGCGGCGACGTTTCAATCCCTGCGGTGATGCACGAGTGTGGAGGTGCATTTGTGTGAGAGAGTTTGCGGGCTGACAGATTCCAGGTATGAGTGTGTTGTTACAAACCACAGATCAATGCACCGGGGAAGCAAAACCACAACAATACATGTCTTTTGTAGAAGCTTTATCTTGCCCACTTCCTCTCTTGCAACAAAAGAAATCCAAAAACAGTGACATGAGCAAGGGCTGAAACAAACACTCCATTGCATTCCAGTATTATTGTGTTCTTAAATGTTTAACAAGGTGCTTTAACAAGGTTTTTGTACATGTTTACCAAAGTCAAATGGTTGAACTGTTAAGTAAAGATTGACCTGCCTGATGATACAGGGTCACTGAAAAGTTAAATCTTATTTGACCTATGTCATTTTGTATAGTGTACAGTGAGACATCTTGAAGCCAAAACAAATAAATCATGTATTTTGTTTTTATACATGCTGTATTTAAAAGTGCAAATAAAAGCTAGTACATTCTTCACATTTATGTAATTTATGTTTCTTATTTATAAAAAAAAAGGCGAGTAATTTTTAAATCATCATCCTGTCCCCGTCTTGTCAAATCTATAAAATTAAAGAAATCAATTTTCATTCAATGTGAAGAAATGATGTGTGAATCTAAGAAAAATAATCAATTGAAGCTTTATACTCTAAAGTTCTGGCTTCACTGCTGCTTCGCTTATAGATTCCAAAGTGAGGTGGGAGCTGTTGTGTTAGCAGTGTGCACTGTGCACTGAGCCTATAAAGAAATAATGCTCATTTCACAAAATTTCAATCATCCCAACACTTCTCTACCAATACATTACTATCGAACCTTTCATCTTTGGGACACTGGGAGACTTAAATGCCTCCAAATAGATTTGTCTTAAATCAGACTTCCAGCGTGGACACTGGGGACGGACAGAAACAGAACGAGAAACTGCTTCGTTTGGCTGCTGAACTTTAAAAAGATTCTTGAGCTGCTTTGTCGAGGATATTACCCAACATCTCCTCACTTACATGGCTCAGTGCATTCCGCGGTGGCTCACGTGAGCCTACGCGTGCTTCCCCTTCTCTTAGTTGATGGTTTGCTCCGACTGTGAATTACTGTACGTGTGTCTGAGCCCGCTTTCCTCGTTTCTCTTCCCCTGAAACGGGGGGAGCATGAGCTGAAAGAGAAAAGACAGCAGTGGGATTATACTTGAGAGAACTGAGGCCCGTGCACGCTGAGCTGCCGCGATGCAATTTCACCGCCGCGTTGCCACTTTCAGGCCTATTCATCCCTCCCCGCTGAGCTCCATTAGGGGAGACGGGCAGGTGAACAAGTGCACATGGAAAACAAGTTCCTCTAGGCGCTGCTGAGGCACCAGCCATCCTCCCCCCCTCCCCCCGCACACACACACACACACAAACACACTCACACAGCACAGTCCTCCTTAGCCAGATGTAGATTGGAACAGACATCGATAAATAATTTAGAGGTCTTGAGACTTTTAAGTAGGAATCTATGCAGTGTGAAACGCTGTTTAATCGAGTAACTTCTAATGCCGTATCAATCAAAGGGCGTTAAAAGCTGCTAACGTCGGCAAAAAAAAAAGACCAAGCGGGATTCTTTCTGTTTTCCTCCATCACCTCTGCTCTCGCCCTTTTCGCCACTGTTTTGTCGAGTTGATGGGACATTAGGTGACATTTGTATTCTTGAATTCATCAATTGACCCCAATCTGCTGGGGAGAGACAGAGAGAAAGACAGAAGAAAGTCTCTCTGGTGCAATGCAGCTCAAGTTAATGCAATATAAATAAAAAAAATATAAGAAAAAACAAGCAGATCAAGAGTGACTGTATTTTGGAAACACCACCTGAAGATGGGTTCGGAGTAAGCCATTCGATTTAAGCTGCCAGACACTTGAACGCAGCCAATTTCTTCATAAAGGAGGGAAATGTAATGAAACGTCAGAAGACAATTTTCCAGCTAATTCTCACAGGCGCTCGGATGCGCTGATACGATAAAGCACAAAAGAGGCCTGTGTGCAGAATGAGGAGTATCAGACTTTGGGCAAAGATGGAGTGATTTGACAAAATAGTTACTGCATGTTTTTCACCGCTTCACGTTGCACCTCATATATTTGCAGTTCATTTCACGATTCACATATTCTTTTACATTTTGATAGCAATAACTCCCTTGATAGATCGAACCTTGCTCCTCAATGAGAGAAGAAACAGGCGGTGTATACATTATGTTTATATATATTTTGATCAGCTGTTTTACCACAGCTGAGCAATTTGCCTGCAAGAACAGAGCCATCAAATTATAATAATGCTGGCGTCTCACACAGACACGCATGTGAACACACACATGTACACACAGATATGGAGGACACAAATGAATACACACACACACACAGACACACGCACACACTCAATTCTCTGGTGTCATCAGCAGATGTGTACATACCCTCGTCTCAATACAATACAGATGAGCTAATAGCCTTGGAGGCTCCCAGCCTGATTCTGATCTCCATAATACCACCCCATCCCCCCACCACCACCACCGCCACCACACACACACATACACACACACAAACACACACAGAGTGAGAGAGGGGAATATACCTGCACAAATCCCATAATATCTCTATACCTGCCGCTCTGTGGGGAATCAGATGGACCTGGTTTACATTCAGAGGACAAATATGATCACTTAGGCGCCACATGCACGTGGATGGATGAGTGCACACATACAATACACACACATGCAGAAACACAAGAGTGTGTGTATTGCGAAAGTGGTACAACTCAAGACATGGCTTCTGTCCAGATATCTTGTGACCACTATTAAAGCATCATTGACCTCATCACTGATTGTGTTGTATATGCACACATCCAGACTGATAGGAAACAAGAGAGCATCAATTTAAACTTTTCAAATTGATGGTCTACTGTTTACAGAACCTTCAATATGACAATATGATGGATTTGGAAAATATAGGTCTTGATTTGTAAATGCTTTCCAGAGTGTGTGTGTGTGTGTGTGTGTTGTGCGTATTTGTGTTAGGTCTTCCAGAGCCAGTAAATAAAAAGCAAAGTGAATTCCACTTCAGTCTGAGGCTTGGAGAGGATCTGAGGGGATCACCTTGGAGGTTGATTATCACCACAAGGATTTGTGTGTGTGTGTGTGTGTGTGTGTGTGTGTGTGTGTGTGTGTGTGTGTCTGTGTATGTCGTGTGCGTTTTGATCTCCAGCAGTGAGAAGAGGCACCAGAGGGACACTCCAGTCAGACGAGCTCAATTACACCTAATTTCTCATCACGGACACACATGCTACACAAATGATTGTCGACGTATAAAAACATACATGCCAACACACAAACACGCACATGCACGCACACATGCGTGCACAATAGCATACAATCACCAGGGTCCCATCGCCCGGTAATAATGTGGTTATATAAAGAGCTGATTTTTGGAACCTTCCATTACTGAGCAACAAGGACAATTTATCAGGTGGAAACACAACTGGGGCAAAGTAATGACACAAACATTAAATAAATCCCTGCTGAAAATAACATCTACACTAAACTGTGGACAACAAACAATGAGCTGACTCAGAACACATGATTGGGAACAAATTACAATTCGTCTCCGTTTACAGTCGCAAATATCAATATTTTTCTCAAAGGGAAGACGATTGTCTTCTGTCGCCATGAATATTGAACACATCTTAAGTATGGAAAATAAATATGACTTCAGTTTGAGTCGCTAAACCGAGAAAACAAAGAGGAAATAAATGAAGAATAATATGAAAATAAAAGGTACAGCTGACAATCATGACTGAACCAATCGATACGCAGTTGGTCCACTTCCCTCTGGCTGCTGTGATAGAGCCAACATCTGTCAATTAACACACACAAACACACAGACACACACACACAATCATATAACATATCCATACACAGAAATTCACAGGCACACACACACACACACACACACAAACGCTGTTTATACCAGCCAAAGGGCAAGCACCTCCTATGAAGCGTTGTGGTTTGGATCAGCAGTATTGACAGCTTTCACATTAGACCTATTGAAATGCATTGTTGCTGCCACCACAACACAGACACACACAGACACACACACACACACGGTTCTCTCTGGTATGTATCACAGATCAATCTAACGCCTCAATCGCATTCTTTCCACCTGCTTGAACAGAGAAAAAAGAGGCGGGCGGGTCCGGTGACTCCGATCTGACCCCTAACCTTGACCTCTGACCTTGAGAGGTTGTGGTCAAGGATTTAAAAAGAGGGGAGGCGGAGTGAGGGACGTTCAAAAGATGTGTTCTGATGGTCACGCCTGCTTTAGGAGAATAAACAGCATTATACATCGATTAGGTCTGACATCTGTTTAGTTATGGATCTATTTGTTTGTTCACTTATTTATCAATCTTTTTTTTAAGATAATTTTACCTGAAGGAGAACTCATGAGGAATTAAAACTATGAGTAAACAAATTATTCTTATATTTCTGGTACTTCACTAAGTTGCATGGCCCAAGACCTAAATAATGGATTAAATAATGTTGTGAAGTTTAATGGATTGATTACTTCTTCAATCAAATATGTCACACAAAACAATTCAAAATCTGCATTAGGAGAAAATGTGATGAACACAAAAGAAGAAAGGATGTAGAGTGAAAGAGGAGAGAAGGAGAAGATAAAGGAAAGTGTGGAAGGTGAAAAATCGATATTACTGAAACAAGGAGAATAACACAGACGAATGAGAGGATGAAAATTGTGTCACGGAGAAAAAGAGAAAGGCAAAGAAGGTGAAGAAAGAAGGTAATTTGGGAAGAAATGGGACTAATGGTGATACTGGGTGGGGTGTGTTAAATGCTGTGAAACAACAGCGACAACGAAAGACCAATTGAGCCGACGGTGAAGAAATAAAGAAAGAATTGTTGCCGAACTGATGCCTTCACAAAACCACTTTAAAGTTTTAAAGCCATGTTTTTATAGTTTTTCTAAACAGGTGTTGTTAAAACTGCTGCTTTATACCAACAGCCTCTTTCTTTTATGGATTAATCTCATATTCCATTTGTGGGTCCAGTAAATACTCACGTTGACTGGATGGATTTTTTTTTTTTATAATATGACTGAATACTGCCTTGATGCTCTTCACCCCCCCTCTCGCTGTTAGTTGTTTGCGTCACTAATTTTCAAAAAACAACATCAGAAGTGTAAACGGTGAATAAATCCGATCCCATTTATCGGTCGTGCTGCTCGCCGTCAGTCATGGTCATGTATCTGCACCCCCCCACATCCAAAGGCATTGTGCTAGCCACCCAAAGACTCATTAGCATAACACCATCCATGACACACATACACAGACACACACACACACACACCTCAGGACACTCATGAATAAAAGGGCCCATGTATATCAGAATAGAACAGAATAAACTATAAAAAAAATACAAGGCCGATTAAGTTTATGGGAAAAAAATCTAAATTAAATGATTCCTAATTGTCCACATTGATGCTCAGAGTAAGTTTTTTAGGGTTTGGCCTTTACTTCGGCTCCTCCTCCTCCAAACACTGGACTGATAAACAAGTTCCATCGAGTCTGTGCTCCATCCACTTAACAGCATCCACAAATATCACACACACACACACATACACACACACAAACACACACACATCGATGAAGGGTGTCTTACGCCACGATAAACATCTCCCCTCCTCTCCTCTGTCTTTCTTTTATTGTATTGTATTATGTCCAATTCCCAGAGGACCATGGGGTAGCATCCCTCTCCCTCACATGTTACGCCAGCCGCTCTGCGCAGCTGTGTGTGTGTATGTGTGTGTGTGTGTGTGTGTGAGAGAGGGAGTTGTCGTATTGTCAGACGGGTAAACGGGGAGTTAAACAGATATATCCAAGCGTAAAATCTAAAAAGGCTCCCCAGTGGGCGCCGGAGGGGGTTGCTGGGAATCAAGCACATATCAATTGAGAAACAGAAAGAGACTGAGTGCTGGCGAGAGAGAGAGACGGCTGAAGAAATAGAGACAGCAGCTCCCTCCATGGTAAATTCAGCTCCTGTGACAACTATAAATTACAGCATTTTTCTGTGTCCTCTCGCCATTTTCCTCTTTCTTTCTTCTCCACCCACTTCTTTTGGTCTCTTTACACTTTCTTACTCCTCACCCTCCTACTGTCTTCCACTCCAGATATTTTCATTGAGCTGCTTTCCCCGGAGAGATGTAAAGCAGAGCAAAGAGCAAGCAGGCAAAGAGTCTGTTGCACAGATCGCTGATGGTGAAACGGGGATTTTCATCTTGCGTGATCCAGTTTGTGTGTGTAAAGGGGAACTAATATAATATATGAAAGAGAGAATTTAGCAGAATTGCATGAAAAAAAAAAAAGGTAGGCAGGTATGAGATAGGGACACACACACACACACACACACACACACACACAAACACACACACACAAACACACACATGCCCAGCTAGCCCGGCGCTGTGCGGTGTAATGCTCTACTTGATTATCTCATTGTTGTCTGTAAGTACAAGCCCAAATTGAATCAGCCTGCGCTCCATTGTCTCTCTGCAGCTGGTGTATGTTTGTGTGTGTTTGTGTGTGTGTGTGTAGGGCTGGTAATGAATGGCCAATCTAGTCTATCTAGAGAAACCCTTCTCATTACAGTGCTCCCATAATTACTAGCTCTCTGTGAAAACTATGCCCTGCTTTATTACTTTATACGCAGTGCAGCCAACGCTGGGGACCGAAGAGATGAGATAAACGCACAACGTGCACGTGTCTGTGTGTGTGTGTGAGTGTTTGTTTTATATTTGAATCATTTACTGCAGCTGATGTTTGCAACTAGTGAAAGCTGAATGATTTACAATGTGTGCGGAGCCTTAATGCTAAGACCACCAACATAATAAACAACAAACGGTGCAAACACACTCGTGTAGAGAAGCAAAAATCATTTTACTGGTTCAATCAGAACGTGGATGGAGATACGCTGCCAATTAGTGCACTTGTAAGTTCTTAAGATTGTATTTAAAGCAGTTCTGCAAACTAATTTGTGCTTATTTTATTTTAAATGGCACGAAAACAATGTTGTTAATGCTTAAATGTATTATAGTGTCTGTGTTACAGCAATGAGCAGCACAAAGGGGAAAAACCAAAGAAAGTTAAACTGATTCTGTTAACTTTGGTTAACATAAGAGGAAAAGGTAAACAAAAATAATAATAGTAAGAATTTCAATTTTTTAATTGGCTGAGGTATAAAAAGAACACATAGGATCTATTTTGTGTGAATATCTTCAAAATAAAAAGGGAAACATTCAAAATGGAAATTATGTTATTCAGAGCAGTCCGGTGACTACACCATTATATTATTTAGCATGTTCCCAGTAAACCTGCATCCATGAATCCTCCCTCCTGCTGGGAGCCATCAGACCAAGGGACGGGCCTGAGGCATCTGGGAACCATGGAGGAGAAGAAAGGGTTGGATGGATGGATGGCAGGAGAAGGAGGAGGAGGAGGAGGAGGAGATAGAAACAGAGGTGAGGAGGATAGATGGAAAGAGACAAGATGGAAAGAGTGGCTGAAGAGGAGATTGAATCACAAATCGAAGGAAGGAAAGGGACAGTTTAAAAGAAAAGTTCTTCACCTTCACCTTCACTCACCACATTCACAATCCTCAAATTGGATTTAAGTCATGTGAGAATTAACAGTATAGTTATTCTGTACAGGAAGCATATAGGCATGCGGTAGGACGCACAACTATGTACTTTGGAATTTCAACACTTAATGTCTGTCATTATTATTGTTAATTTACTCAACAAAAGCTTAATATTGACACATGAATATAAAAAATCCTATTTAATTTCATCTTCTGACTTCCCCTTTGTCAAGATATATCATAAATATAGATATTACTAATAAAATGAATTCTTGAAATTGATGATGACACCTATTCCTTATAAGATAAAACTGCAGGTGATGCAGGGTTGTAAGACAAAGGCGCAAAACATGTCAACAGAAATCCTTTTTTTTTTTTTATGTAATATGATTAATGAGGTGATGAGGCAGTAATTTAAAGGGTTCACAACTTTGTTTTCCCCCCTCTGGGAATATGTGTTTATTTTGACTATTAAACTGCATTTCATTTGTACAGATCTCACCACAATTACCTATTAATTCATTAACATATGGGAAATCTGGATCAAGATCGGATTAATCCATGCCGTTTTCCTTGAGAAAATCCACATATTTTAAAAGGTGAAAGTCAGTAATAGCCTCTGTAATATACTCCCCAGGACGAGTCCATTAGGGGCTGCTTAGGTGAACTGATATGGCTGTAATAGTAGTGATTAGTACAAACCCAGCGAGCCATGGAGGATGACAAATGGCACCTGAGACAGAGCGTGATTACAAGCGTTTATATGAGCGGAGACAGTATCAGCACAGAGTGTGATGGATGACGCCCGGAGCACAGTCAGAGCTGGCTCATAATTAGACCTTGATGGCATTAGTTGCATTTCCTGGTGGGTATGTCACAATACATGTGCCAGACTAGTTAAACAGGGACACCTTGACATTTTGAATTAGCTGCTTTTTTTTCTTCTTTTAACTCTGCAGGCGACTGATGGTGGAATGAAGCTCGGATGTACAGCAAAGGCTGGTTGGTCTTATTAGTGAGGTGTATTTAAGCAAACAGGACAATCCAAGGCTTGGAAGCACAGCGCACCGATGGCCTGCGATTGTTACACTACGTTCACCACCGCGCAGATAATCGTCACCTAAGCCCTCGACGTGTCTGTGTAATCGGAGGTAATCATTAAAGCGGGTTCCACTGTGTGGAGGTGAGGTAACAGAGTGGAAGGTACCTGCAGCGGCTCAGGTGATGGGCTTCCTGGTGTGGATTTCATTCGTCTGGCCGAGTACCTGAGGAGCAAGTGAAAGTCAGGAGTGAACTGGAGTAGTTTTGATGGTTTTAGTGGCAGCAGCACATGCACCAGTGGGAGAAGTGGTAATAATAATGATGAATTAAGAGTAGGTGTGATGTAAGGAGAGACACAAGTAACAGTAACTTCTTACCTTCCTGCAAAACTTAGGATTTAGTCCTGAATTGTTAAATAAGACATTTCATTTTAACCTAGCGTTGTACTGAAAGCAGTGGTAGTTGATGATTTATTATAGGCTGATCAAAACTGAGCCTTTCACAGACATATTAGCGTTTTTCTATTTGGTGATATGTGTCTGTATATGTAGTCAAACTCATTAGCGTCACTCACACTCTCCTGTGTCTGTGTTTGCTCTCGCTCTTCAAATGATATCCAGTTTATCTCTATCATGAAATCTACTCTCATATGAACATACACACATATTACGTATCAGGAAAATAAAGTGCTGCATGCCCATCTAACTTTGTGACCCCTACGACACACACACTTACAAACACACAGACACACACACAGAGAAAGCAGCCTCTACCCTCACGAGTCTGGCTGCTCAATTAGTCAGTCATAACGCTGATCCCTGGTCAGGCTGAGATCATGTTGCCAGTCTCGTTGTAACACAGTCAGATCAGACAGGTCAAATACCTGTTCAGGTGACACACCACTGATATTTCACCTCAGGTACCAGACAAGGCTAACGCTCACCTCCATTTGAATACCGTCCTGCAGGGTGTCCACCACATGCCTGCAACACAAATGGCACAAAAAACACATTTACCACATATCTGGTTGCTTTCTGTTGCAAAGGAGTTATAATCATTAATCATGTCATCTCCTTTTATCATCCATTTCATTTATACATGGTTTTTTTAATCATTTCCAATATGGTATGTTTTAAATCCCTGCCGGCAGATGTGCAGCGTACAACTACAAACACATAACTGCTGCTCGGCATCAATCTGATCATCTAATAAGGAACATCTGCTGAGGTCCCGACCGTCCAGTCAAAGAGGATTTCGCCTCACGAGCCTTGTTTTGACTCGGTGAAGCCAAACAAAGTGAAACCATTCAATCACAGAATGATTTAAATTTACACACGCATGTCTGAGTGCAGAAGACGGAGACACACATTACAACCAGAGGATGTTATTTCATTATTAATGTGATCTCAGAGTTTGATCTTCTGCATTATCGCTGGAGATCAGAGTTAAACTTTACAAGTGGGGTTGAGTGGAGGCCTGAGTAATTGTTTTCTTGGTAAAGAGGCTTTATGTTTCAAATCATATTATAAATAGTGCAAAAAGCTTCACTAATTGTCTTTTTACCTCAAATGCTCATTCAGCTCAGTCTGAATCCTAAAAGGTGGCACGCAAGACATAGACAAGTTTATGAATGACGTTGTTTGATTTATCTCTTTTGCAACATTCACTAGTTTTTAACAGGACATTTTTTATCTTCTATTAATTTTTAAAACAGGTTTTATTTTACGGGACAAAAGAGAATTAGAGAGAAATGGTAAGCCAAGTGTCGGTCTTTTAAATTCCATTTTAAATATAGCAGTTATATATTAAATACACCTCAAAGCACACAGGACGTATTCAAAGTTACTAAAGTAAATTTAATGAGAGTTTGTTTCAAAAGACGAATTAGTTGAACCAGTCATCTCTTGTGTATGTGAGAACAGAAAGTGGGAGGTAAAGACATGTAAGACAATCAGTTGTGTCAGAGTTGTGCAGCAGTACAGACGAGTGTAACACACTAACACACACACAAGCTAGAGCATGCACGCGCACACACAGTAATTAATTTGGTGGCTTCTGATTGCCAGGGTTGCTTACTGGTTGGAGAACCCAGATCAGAGGTGTCACCTGCAAGATTCCCAAACAGAAACACACAAAACATACACTCACACAAACACACTCTCATTAAAACACACAGAGCTGAGAAAAGTAGGAAGAAAAACTTAGAGTAGAATAAACAAACAGATGGAAAGATAGAAGCAGAAACAAAGATAAGGAAAGTCGAAAGAACAAAAGGAAAGAAAAAGGAGAAATAAAAAATAAAGAAAGAAGTTCCCACCCAGTTCCTCCCTCTCTCAGACACACACAGAAACACTGGGTGAGTGACAGGGCCTTATTGTGGGTGTAAATTGAGGCGGTGAGGTGTGTGTGTTGTTCATTAAAGCAGAGTGAATCTCTATTGGTTTTCATTAAGGGGCCTGACCACACCGACTGGATGGTTAATCTAGACAGCGACGTTCCTCTGCTCGCCCCCATCCCCATTTCTCCTCACACACACACACACACACACACATAGTACATCTCCCCTTAACAGACACAACCAGATTCTTATTTATTAAGCAGAGGTGACAGGTACTGAATAAGTTGTTTTCTGGTACAGCTTGTGTGAGTGTGTGTGTGTGTGAAACAAAGTTCATGAAAGTGCGTGTAAGGCCCTGTATCTGTTTATGTTGTACAACATTTCCGTGTGTGAACATTTGAACGCTCACATTCATTTGTGGGGTAATATCCAGTCGTGTGGTCCTCACAGATGTGTCCACGTGTGCGTCTTTGTGTGTCGGTGAGTGCGTATGCGTAGAAGGACAATTGGTGTGGTTATGAGTTAAGTCTAATTTCCAGGAGGCCTGTCCCGGCTAAGCGGAGGTGACACGGCGCTGCTCCAACCAGTTATCTGTCACTGGGAATTAGACACTAACACACACCCTGAGAGATGGACTAGGGCGTGCGAGCACACAAACACACATACATACACACTACAGTTTGTCTCTATCTGCCTTACATACAGTATGTGCATGTGCATAGATGTGCATCAAATGGCCGAATCCATTTGGAAAATCTTATTCCTACGGTTGCGGTTCCAACCTGCCCCGGTTTTATTTATCTTCTTCAGTTCATAATTACACTGTCCTCTCAATGAAGGTAAAAAAGTTAAATAAATCAACATTTTTAACATTAACTCGCATCTTTGAGTCAACTTTTCTTTGACCTGTATTATTATTTTCTCTCAGATAATCTTTAAACGTTGAATTCTCACTGTTAAATGCTTGCAGTAACGGCAAGTAGTTGTTGGCCCCTGTTATCTTGATGGATGCAAACGATTTATTTCCACTAATTTTGGACCATGATTTGCCAACAGCCTCAAACCCTGGTCTGTGAGGGGGAATGTGAACTGTGAAGTGTTTACAAGTGTCTAGTAACCCAGTTGGGTACCAGGAAATACAGCTTGTCTTCTTATCTGTCCCATCCCATTATTCCCTCCCTTTCTTTCACTCCCTCTCTCGTTCACACAGGGGACCTTTTAAAAAGTGTGTAAGAAAGATGGTTTATGGATCCCATCTGCGCTGCCAGATACTTCCGTCGGCGCAGATGGGATTGTGTTAATACGGCGTCTGATCTCGCTGTCTCATTATTCCGGTTCAGATACTCGGGGCCCCTTCAAGTGGTCTTGCTGCACTTTTAGCCAAGCCTCAATCCAATCATCTCAGGCTATTGTGTGCGCTGAGGGGCCATACTGCCGTTCTCTCCGAGGCTTTGAACATGAGCAGCCCCCTCCATGTAAACCAGATACTGATAGAAAATATAAAATTACATCTACAGAAGTCTCTTGTAGTTTTTTTGTCCGCCTTGTACCCCTCTGTCATGTCAGAACGGGAAAGTGAAGAGTTCTCTAAATGGTATTAAACGATATTGGATGTTTGCTGCTGAGTAATTGACATTAAAGAAACAACAAATAAACGTGGAACCATTTTTCTCACTGATGCTTGTTCTGCATCCTGGCTTTATGAAGGTAATCAATTACTGTGTATTGTGAGGAGGGGTAAACCTTTTTTCAACCGAGGGTATATTTCTTACTGAAATTAAATCTAGTTATTTTTAATGTTTTTACATTACATGTCATTTTTTTAAATTTAGATTTACAGTGTTTCATATTTTCACAAAAGCACATGGTATTTAAAATCTGAGATATTTCACACAATTCTGCAATACAAGTGATTTGAGGAGTTCTATATTGTATTCATACTTTATTTGACTTTGAATCTATTGGCATTAATAAGGCCTCTCTACCACGAATGGATATAAATAAGGTTCAACAACAAATTCAACATGGTTTTTAATTGTTGTCTCATTTTTTAAAATACAAGGAGTCCTCTCTATCTGAACTACTGCATCTTAAATTCACATCTGATTTGTGCAAAAGCCTTTGAGCCAGAACCTGAACACTGAAATAAAACACGAACTACACATCGAAAGTGTAAAAATGATTCATTATGATGCACTCGCAAAGTTGAGATACTTGAGAGGGACGATAAACAAAGCACAGGCAATACAGAACGCCTCTTATATGAGAGCACCGCTTGCTTCTTCGTTTAAAAAAATACCGCTTCTGTTTTCTGAATCAAAATAATCCATTAGAGAGAGAGAGAGAGATCGTACTGGGCTGTGGCTACTTGGAAAGAGGGATTTAGGTGTGTGTGTGTGTGTGTGTGTGTGTGTGTGTGTGTGTGTTCCCAGGGCCTGGACAGACTATCAAGCATCTATCCATCCTTTGGATCGATCAATATTTATAAACCCCCCAGGACCTGTGGTATGAAGCATATAAACAAGCAATGGAGTAGAGCAGCACCGACCACAAAGCAAACACACACACACACAATATTTTATATATATATAAATATATATATAAAAGCAGCAGCATATTACAGTGCATATGCAATCAAGCACTGATAGAGAAACAGAGAAAGAGAGAGAGGACAGAAAGTAGAGGTTCACATTTGATATATTTACCAGAAATGTAACACACACGTTTGTAATCCGAATCTGGAATATCTGCCGGTGTGATTTGCTAAGAGGCAGTTTGCTGTTTGTGAAATAAGGCGAACGACGATGACTATTGATTATCACTGAAATTCTGCATTTTATTACCGGCTCAATGATGTGATGGCGGCTGTCAAAGATAAAATAAACAGTCTTGACGAGCTGTTTACACGTGATTATATTAGTTTGTGTTAAATCACAGTTTGATCTTTTTACAATTCTTCTTCGCTTAGTAACAGTTTAACAGATGAATACATTATCGGTGAATGAGTTGAATTGGTCGGATTAATTAAAAATAAAAAACGGTTTGCACTATAAGTGATCGTGTGAATTGTCTTTACAGATGTCGGAAAAAGTTCCTTGCGATGCCTGAATGTGGAGTTTGTTTCGAACACTCGACCCCAACTTCCATCGATTTTCTCTGTTTCTCTTTTCTTTCTGGTCCTTGTCTGACTTTTCATATCCAAACAACTGGGCCAGGAAAGGAATGGGCATTTAAAAATAAAATCAGTATCACAACCTAAACATCAGAGTAAACAGAAATTTAGTTTCATCCCTGATAGAACAAAGATGTGGTTTTCCTCCAGATAGATCCAACTCTCCACTGCCATCGCTACAACATCTGAGACATCTCAGTCATCAAGGGTTACCTCCAGCTCTGTCTAAGGAATTACATGCACTGACACAGACACACACAAACACACACACACAAGCTAAAGAATCCCCTACTCATCCACACATGGTGCGTTCACACACAGACCCACAGACTCACAGACAATTCCCCCTTTTAATGTGTGTGTTGTGCCATCAGAGCAGGTGGAAACACGGTGTGTAATTAACATGTCATAATCAATGTGGGGGAGTTTGACACCTTGTAATCACTGTGTGGAGATTAGCACCCGTAGCCCCAGGACACACACACACACACACACACACACACACACACACACACACACACACACACACACACACACACACACACACACACACACACACACACACGCACACGCACACGCACGCGCACGCACACGCACACGCACACGCACACGCACACGCACACGCACACACACACAACACACAACACACATTTAGAGAACATTTCCAACACGCACAAACAGCCAAACACACACACACACACAGAAGCACCAGTGTGACGTACACAAACAAGCATGTGTGCCTGGCTACTCGGCTACCCAGGCTTACATACACACCAGAAAACACGCTTATACACACACACACAGACACACACACAGGGCCTGTTTAATATCATTTACATAATGAGAGAGCAGCCACAGTAATAGCTTTTCCTTTCTCTTATTATCATAATTTCACCCTGGGCGCCAAACGACAGAAAGAGAGAGGCAGAGAAAGAGCGGAGGAGAGAGAGAGAAATACAGCAGCGGTGTCTCGTCCTTGTTCCCCTGAAACAACTCTTCCTCAAAGTCAAGGCCAACTAACCCTCCATCTTCCTCAGTTTCTCTCCGTCCCCTCTGTCTTCCGCTCTTTCTGTCCATCTCTTCTGTCTCGTTTGGCTTTTGTTTCTTAAGGTTTAAGAATAAAAAGAACCTAATATCTTGTTTAGATTAATACCAGAAATGTAAAACTATTATGTTCAAAGCCTTGAATTATGTCCAACACTTATAGATTATATCAGATACATCTCTTAACATAAATATATCAAAATATCCTACAACTCATTTAGATATTAATACATTTATACATTCTCTACAGTAAAGTGTAGAAGTGAAGTCCTTCCTGCCTATTCGACTTTAGACTTGTCCTGTCTCGCTCGAGATACATGTAACCACACACCGCAAAAACCACACATACCGCAATTTACAAACGCAGGTAGATCTTTTTTAAATCAATGTGTGAATGTCTATGAAGTCCTATTGAAGCCCCGGGAGGATAGTGGGGGTCATATTCTACTGAAATCTAAAGAGTAAAAGACATATCAGACTCCGTGTGTCTGCAGAATGTCATTGATTTCTCACAAAAATAAGAGAATAAGAAAAAAAAATGTCATCCGTAAAAGAGGGATCGAGTGTTGGACAGTGGAAGGAAAGAAAGAAAAGCAGGGGACGAGATGAGGGAGGTTGAGGATGTATTGCTTTCTCTTGGTGTCTCCTCCTTAATGTCCTCAAACTTGTCACTCGTTCTTTTTGGCATTTTTCCCTTAGTTCTCCTTTTCCTCTATGTCATTTCTACTCCTTTCCTCTTCCTTCCCTTTTCTAGATTATCTCCTTCCATTCTGTCCATCCTCTCTTTGCCTTTATAATCTTCTGGATTTGTTTTTCCTCACTTTCATCCATTTCTTTTCAACCCTTTACTTCTGATGGCCAGACTGTGGATGGAGTCAGTCGGTATCATTTCTAGGTTTCTATGTCAAATTAGGATTTGTATGCTTGTTTGGACAGTAGCCAGGCGTACGTTAAGATGTGTGTAAAACATAAGGGAATAGATGTTTGCCTGCTATCTACACTTTTTTGTTAGCTTTCATCACTTTTCTCATCCTTACCATCCCTTCTTATTCTTTACTCTTATCGCTCACTCCTTCCTAAGTCATGTCTCCTCGCACTCCTTCCTCTCATCCTCTCCCTCCTCCTCCTCCTACTCCTTCCCTCCCTCTCTTCCTCTGTATCGACAGAGGAGGTATGCATTTTGCTAAAACATTGGCTGATGAATCATTGATGTTGCTGTTGGGGTTTCAGTGGCGCGGGGGCAGCCGGATGTAAATAAGTGAGGACTAGGTATGAGGTATAGCTAACTGATATTCAGCCCTCCCTCTGAAACATTGATGAGATATACTTGTGAGTGTGTCCGTGTGTTTGTGTGTCTGCGTGTGTGTGTGTGCGCACTGGTGCAACTGTGAAGGCTATTTAAGAAGGCCAAATATGACAGTTGTTTACAACTCCGGCCAGACACAGAAGAACTAAGGGAGGAAGGGAGGGGGGCTGATGAGAGAAGGGGGTGAAGGATGGGTGAACCTTACCAAATCAGGGATGGGAGAAGGGAAGGAGAAGGGAAGGGAAGAAAGGGAACAAGGAAGGAAGAAGAGAAACAAGGGATATGGTCGAAGATAATGTTACTCGCCTGGGAGAAATATGTTCGACTACAATGACATGAAGCAGACAGACATGTCAGGATGAAACACACACACCCGTGTGCAGGCTAACACAATCCACCTGCTCACACATACAGCAACATGCAACCAAGTAAGAATCATAATGCAACACACACAAGCAGCAGGGAGCAAACCATTAATAGTGAGTTGAAGATATCAGAGTTAAAGCAACAACAGCCACTTTCATCATTAAGTGATAAACACTGCAACCACCATGTACTCTCCTTCTGACAGATGTGGATTATCAGAGACTTGATTTGCTTTACTTTCCTTTACAGAAGCCTGAAGGTAGAGCGGACCTAATATACTGACTGTAAAGTCAATGGTTTAAACCCTGTCTGCTCCAGTATGTATGTGGAGGTGGACTTGGACCAGTTACTGAACCCCAAAAACCAGCTGCACCATTGGTGAATGAGTGTGAAAGAGAAGTACTGTGAATAGGTTGGGACTAATACATTGATGTGTATGTGAACGGCTGAATGTGACTTGTGGTGAAAAGTGCTTTGAGTGTTTGTTAAGACAATAAAATATCACTATATAAATTCAAAAACTGAAACACACACACACACACACACACACAAACACAAACACACACTCACCCAATCACTGCTCCACACATTCACTTAAAGCACTTTTCAGGCCTCTTAGTGCCTCTCTCCCTCCCTGCATTGAGAACCATTAATACAGTCATTTAGTCCTCTAATACATCAGTGTGGTCAGTGGAGCTACATTATGCATCAGCTGGGGTCAGGGCACACTGAACTGTGCTGGTCGTGACTCTAACCACACATTGTAAAGACATTATCTGTTTCTCACAGAAAACAACACTGACACAAGGGTGAGTGATTTAAAAGGACATATGCTTAGATCTGCTAGGATATGTGTACACACACACACACACACACACACACACACACACACACACACACACACACACACACACACACACACACACACACACACACACACACACACACACACACACACACACACACACACACACACACACACACACACACACACACACACACACACACACACACACACACAGAGGTTAGTGGTTAAATGTAAATATGTAGAACTGTGCATTAAACACTATGTGTGCACACAATATAAAGTGTTTCTAAATATAAAACTGCAGAGAGAGTTTGAGGCATATCCCAGCATGCACTGAGAGAGACGGGGAGAAACACCCTGAGTCTGTCACAAACTCAGATGCACAAACATCCTCTCTGCAGCAGCAGGGTTAAAACTCAGAACCAGATAAAGACAAGCCACCACATTCCATCTTGAAGATGAAATGTAAAAGATGAAATAATAGACAATCAAATTACAAACTAGAGAAAAGTAGAGTGCATACCTCCGCCAAGGCCCAACAGTCCTCTTATGAAACTACATTTGAATTCACTAGATGTGGATTTTATTTGCACCAAATGGCAAACACTCACAATTATCCGTCCACTAAAGATGCCTGATTGTCAAGATCCATAAATTATTCTCCTTAGAAATCAAGAAAAATTTTGAAAACAAAGTAAAATATATTTTTGCTTTTCTTCAAACCAGAATTTCCATGCAAAACTAAATTCTAACTAACAGGACATCACATTACATTTATGAATCAGAAAATCAGTATGAGCATGTTCATTTTTGATTCTGTTCAAATGAAATTACTGCTAGCACGAGTCTCTTACCAGCAAACGCACACACCCACCCAAACACAAAGCAACTCTTAACCACACAATAAAACCCCATTATCTTTTAACCACAGAATACAACAGCACCTTAAGTTTAAAAAACCAAACTCTCTGAAGCCCATTAGCCATTCACCATGGAGCAGAGCACTTTAGTCTGGTGTTTTACAGTTAACCACTGTTTCTGCAGCACATTACCTTCTCACCGCAGTGTGTTTGTGTGTCTGTGTGTTTGTCTGTCTTGTACAGAATGTGGTTGAGTCTCATATTTGCCATGTGTACGTGCATTCGAACATCTTGTGTGAGTTATCGAGTATCTAAGTGTAATTGTGTGTTATTGTTTCCTGGCCGTGTGTGTGTGTTTGTGTGTGTGCGTATGTAATGTGACACTTTAATGAAGGCAGAAAAAGACGAGAGTGAAAGAGGCAGCGGCACGAGAGGAGAGGGATGACAGAGGAGAACAGTATTGAGCGATGTAAGAGGAAGAAAAAAAAAGTCTAAAGATTATAAAGACACACGTGGACATCAATACTGTCGAACCGCAAAGTCACATTGGACAAACGAGACACAATCCAGACTCTCTTATAGTGAGTGACAGAGGGATATACAAAATAAAGAATGAAATATATATTTAAAGACAGTAAGGAAGAACGAGCAAGGAGGCAAAGAAAGAGAGAGAGAAAAAGAAAGACTTGAAGGAAAAAAGAATAAAGATGTAAAGAAGGGAGAGAGGGAAAAGAGAAAGAATGAAAGAAAGAAAGAGAGAAAGAGAGAAAGAGAGAAAGAGAGAAAGAAAAAAAACTAAAGAAACAGAGACAATTTATTTTGCACTTTGCATGATTCCTTAATTTAACATGATTTCTTCATTAAAGCCACAAAAAGATATCAAACTTATTTACATCAGCCTCTGAAAAACGACAAGAGGAAGACACAAAACAAGGGTGAAATTCAAAGGCAAATGAAAAAGAGAGAGGGAGGGAGACAAAGAGAGAGAGAGAGTTAAGAGTGGAATTCTAAGAGAAACTGTGACGAGGCGGCAGCAGTACATCTTGATCAACAGATGACTGATCATATCAGCGCTGGCCATCTTTCACCAGCCGCCGTTTGACGACACAACGTGACCCCCTGCACACACACACAAACATACACAGGCACGCTCCCCACACGCGCACACATCCATTTCCCCCGACGTTCCCCGAGGCAGGAGCATCAATAACGTATGGCCTGACCAGGGGCCTCCATTCACACACACATATACACACACACACGAATGCACACACATACACAAGCATGTGCACAAATACACTCCCATATGTGACAATTTCACATATTCATGCATTCATTCGAACACACACACACACACGCTGAGGCTCTCACACACACAAAAGGTGGTCAAGCTGGAGGAGAATAACTGTAACACACACACTCACACACACACAGACAATAACACCACAATATGGCAGTGTGCCCTCAGGCCTGGGGTCTCACCCCCGTCCCTGGACCTTGTGTCGTCCTGCTGTCCCACTGTAACGCCTCTGTGTTCCCCCGACAGTCCCAATGAGGAAAGATGAGGGGAATTCATAGGAAATAATAGATAAATAAAACAGATTTATCTGATGGAAAAAAGGTAAAATGGAGAGAAGACGAGAGTGAAACAATAAAAACATATGGAGCGAGTAACACAACGAGGAAGAAAAACAAATATGGGAACTAGAAAGGAGGAGAAGAAATAAGGACCAAAGCCAAAGAGTATGAAAGCTATAACTTGGAAATGTGGAGGAAAGAAATATCACATTCTGCCAAATACTTTCTTTCATGTCTAAAAACAAAGCAAAATAACTAATTAACGCATTTTAACTTTAGAGTAAAATGGCTATAAGGTAAAAACAAAAATGTGTGTGTCTGTCATCAGGGATTGTTACATTATGTGACACTTTACTGATTTTAGCATTGCAGCTGCACTGCTGCATTGCGGTTTTACGTACGTACTACAACTCCTCTTTTCAGAGCTGTAACCTTATCTTAATTTATTTAACGAAATATCGGAATGAGAGGATCAAGGCCAAAGGAGCATTAGTAACAGTGAATTTCATACATCTCCCAGAATGCCTTTCGGCAGGCCTGAGATAATAGGTTGGTCGAGAGCAATGGCGTGGACTGACTGAAGCTAGCTTGCTCCCGCTAATTTTTAAGGTCACAAGATCTGGTGATGTTTTGCAGCACTGGATGAGGTCGGACAACATTTCTAACAGCATGCATCACGTTGAACGCCCAAGCCTAATGGCTGTAAACTTGTGACATTCAGCTGTGACAATTAAACACTTTCCAGTCATGATTACAGACGCCTCGTGTTTGAGATGCAACAGTTGCACAAAAACAGTAAAGCTCAACTTTTGCATCGTCCATTCATTTTAATTTCTCATAATTAATGTATCAAATTGAATTAAAAAGCAGGAAATGAGATCAGCAGGAGCGAGGCCCTTTGTCCTGGTTCATGACAATACTCAGATCTAATAGGAGTGTACTTTAACACCTGAGTCCACCACGCTTCCATATCATTATTATGTTTCACTATTCATTCTCTCTTTTATCTTTTAGTTGTATTACGGCCATTCTGTCTTTTCCTTTGACGTCATTAAACAAACACACCTGGTGTCCGGTTACTTGAGGCAACACACAAGGGTTGTGTGGCCTCTTCAGAGCACGACAACAGCACAAGATCAATTCTTCTCAGCCTACATCCAATCATCTTACGTCTCCCCTCTTCTTACCTCTGTGTAGGTCTCATTGTTCAGGGCTTCTCCGTCTTCACTGCGCTGATGGTGTTTTGCAAAAAGGCTCCAGCATAGGTCGTGAATCAAAACTCCAGGTTAGCAGCTGGGAAATGGACTAAACTAAATAGTCAGAGTACATGTCTTTCAAAGATGGTTTTTATCCTCTTTTAGGTAGTACTTGTTATTAATAATTAGTTATATAATGTGAAATGGGGTGAAACGTCATGATTGATAGCTGTGACCTACTGAAGATGAGTCAAGTGCATGTATAGACGGGACCTCTATGATCTGTATGCGTGAAAATGAATCAGTTTCCAGACCAACTGGCCTTATCCGCTCAGAGAGGCGTGGGTTAAAACTTGCAATGATACACAGGTGTTATTGGTGAGATTAAAAAACGGCTGCTTCCTGTTCAAGTGTCCCAAACTCCACGACAATCTAACAATGAGTCAGCAAGAACAAGACCAGGATCCTGGTGTTCATGAAGCTAAATTGTACCAAGTCGATTATTTCATTTTTCTTCCTACACCATTCTTTTCTCAATGTGACATAACTTAATATCTCAAATGAAATTAAAATGGTGGACGACATGTCTATCAGAGAGAACCTCTGCCAAAAGGTCTAAAATATCAGTATAGGAAACAGAAATATAGAGTATATGAAAATGATGGCTCTAAACACAGTGTGCATGTAAATATTGGTACAAATTCATCAGTGATACAGAAACAAATTAAAGTGATCTGTAGCAGGAGGAGGAGCCACCTCCGGGAGGCATGGCCCACCCATGACTATTTAATAATGGAAACAAATTTGCTGCACATAAAAGCAGTCTCTGCTTCTTAATTGGACTCTTTAGTTATTCCTGTTAATGTTAAATACTGAGAGGGTTTAAAGACTCATTAACACACACACACACACACACACGCACACACACACACACACACACCTTAAGGTTATTTGGCTGGGTGAACTATGCACAGATACACAAAGACGATGTTGTAGGTGAGCCGCTGCACACACACACACACACACACACACACACAGACACACGCACAGACACACGCACACACACACAGGATAATTATTACCTTCATATGCAAATGCATGCAGTGCCCGTCTGGCAGCCTGACGTTTTTTTTAAAGTGTGTACTTTTCTTATTTAATTAATTAAAACAATTGTCAATGAACTTTAAATTAGTCCAGCATAAAATAATCATTTCCACAGTGTGCGAGTGTGAGTGTGCAGTGGTTGTGTGAATGTGTGTACGTGTTAATAATTAGCAGGCAGTAAAGCGGCTATGTTAATTGCATTTAAGATCCTGCCTGGGGAGAGAGGGAGCAAGAGAGAGAGAGAGAGAGAGGGGAGGGAACAGAGTGAGGATGAAAGAGAGAAAAGAAGGGAGAGAGAAGAAAAGAGAGAGCTAGAGAGAGAGAGAGAGACAGAGAGCATCTATCTCTCATCTCTTTTTCCTGAAATAGAGAATTCCCATGTATTCTGAGATGTAAAATGGAGCGTGGAGCCCTCAGGAGCAGGAAAACACACACACACACACACACACACACACACACACACACACACACACACACACGCACACACACACCCGCACACACACACTTGCTTTAACGCATACACTCTCTTTCTTTCGCTCACTCACACACAGCCCCTGGGAGGATGGAGCTAACCTTAATTAGCCTAACACTGTGGTGAAATTGATTGAAATGCAGAACATCAATTATTAAGCCTAACTGTTTTCATAACCCCACACACACCTCGCCATGTAGCACACGTAGAGGGAGGGGAGCGATAACACCGAGGTGGAGGTGTGTGTGATGATAAGAAAGGACAGGTGGGACATTACGTGTGTGTCTGTGTGCGCCGTACTACTGCATATCTAAGGAGATAAGACGGCTGTGGCTTACGAGCATATTGTGCACGAACCAGAGGGGCGGACGGTTCGATTCCCAGCTCTTCCAAGTTGCACCGGATGGCTGTACAGGCCTGACGTGATGGAACAGAACCGTATGAACCATATGAACCAATATCTTAACAAAGATCAGGGAGGACAGCAACACATCTGGAAAGTTTGTGTCATGATGCTCGTTTACAGGGATCATGACTTCACCGACTCCTGCAATGTTGATTTGACTTATGAGTTTAATAATAAAAACAAAATCTGTGTATTATTAAGTCAATACAAGAGGGAGTGCTACCTTGCCATTTTGCTAATCTATGACCTTGAGCTAATGACTGCAGCCCAACGGTGCCAATACCGCACAGTGCAAAGTGACCGTTGAGTGTGTTATGCTATTGAGCTTTTTTCACAGCACACATTGTGACATTTAATCGCAAGTAAAAAATAAAAACGGTGTAATTAATAACCCCAAAGATGGCTGAGTTCCATTGAGGCGGCTCTGGTGCTGTGCTTGCTAGCTCCGTGGCACAAAGTGGAAGAAGAGCCGTGATTAATGTCAGTTATACCTGTGCTGTTATGAGCACGCAAAATGTCTGCCATGAAAAAGGCAAATCATTGAAAAAATTCATAAATCACATTTAGATTTTGCAAAGCAAGCGTTTCCATGCAGCGACGCCTCGCACTCATGTAAACTGACAAAACTTAAATGACCCAATCTCCCTGTATAACGACCCCTGCCGACCTTTTGACCCCAACCCGACTGCAGGTCACGAGCAGGTGGCGATGACCTTACTTCAACCACAAACACACTTCCTACTGGTTCGTCTTAATGGCTGTGGTCAGCTTGAATCGTCTTTTGGTGAAAAGAAGAACTCTCGGGTGACCAATAAAAATAATAACAACAAAAAAAGAACAGTTTGCACTGAATTGATTTTTGGTGAACTCATCTCAAACTAAATTAGTCTTTTAAAAAACAAACGTCAGAACAATTTGGTCGTTAGCGACAGAGCTCGGTGGATGACTAAGTTAATCAGAAGCTGGACTGTTTTTTTCCGACTCATCCATTTGGAACTGGAGTGGATTAGCTGTGGTTAACTTAATGGCTTTAACAGTAACACCTCCAGGCCTAGAGCCATTGAGTGTAGCCCTTTAACATTTTATGATGAGTCTCATTTGCATGGTTTGCAAAGCAGGGGACAAACAGGCCTGTTCTCAGTGTGATGGCTTCGGTTTGACTCCCATCCAAAAGAAAACCAAGTCGTCAGCACTGTAAACTGTATTAAACTAGTTTCACATTGGAATGAAAGAGAGAAATATTCGCTATTTTTGCAAAACCTGACGGATAGATGTGAAACCATAGGTGGGCTAACGCTGCTGGTGACTCCCAGTTAGATGATAGTGGGACAATTAGCCAGCTTGCACATTACCAGGGCCCTGGAAATTAAGCAGCCGATTCAGCCATCATCAATTTTATCGGTTTCACTTGTTTGCTCTTCCTATCGTGACTTAATCATGAAAAAGAAGGATTTGGAATAAACAGCGAGATCCACACAGTCCTGATAAGATCTCTAATCAGCTGCAATAAGTGAAATCATGTGTGTGGGCGTGTCAGAGCCTTTAACTAAGAGAGTTATGTGATTATTTTTCTCTGCAGTGAGATGGATTTGTCACTCACATCATCTTTCTTTGCACTCCAGCAGCAGCGTGGCCCATCTCCCTGACTCAATGACTCCCTGACCTCCAGTCTGTCTTGCCCCCAGTGCTGCAACAGCCACGACCCACTGACAGAGTGGAAAACTCATTCAGGCCTAATTACATGGCCCGGGCTTCGGCCCTCTCTCTTACTTTCTTTCACAGAAGAGGCACTTTCTTTCTTTCACCCCTTCTCTTTTCTCCTGCGCTCTCTCACTGTCCTTTTCTCTTTGCTCTCTCGTTTCTTCTCCCCTCGTGCTCCAGTTACCGGATCAAGGTTAGCCGTGCACCACCGGCCAGCCAGAACACACACTCACGTACACACACACACACACACACACACACACACACAGACACACACACACAGGACATCCAACACTCTGCCGTGGCCCAGAGGCCACAGGTACACAGGTACAAAAGCTTTGAGATGGTTCATTGTCTTTTCCTCAGGGTCAGCCATAGGTTAGAGACAAGTCTTAATTAGTTGACATAACTTATACATGATTACCCTTCTTCAGGTCCTATGGCCCCCAAACAAACACACACACACAAAGTGATTTCTTAAGACTTCAGCCAAGTAGGACACACACATCTCCCACCCCCTCAGCTCAACTCACTTAACCCTGTCCTGGAAAGAAACAGGAAAGACGCGTAGCAACGAGGCTTTGAGTCCAGGGGTCATCTCAGGGAAATGTAAGGAACCCTGGGAGGAACCTTACCCCAGGACGCCAGACGGCACCAAAACAACGTCAGAAACAAAAGTCATATTAATGATGGATGACAGTCGGGGTCAGTGCCCCAGTCGTGTGTCAGGACCTACGTTGCACACCAGGGATTGAAAATGGCAGACAGTGGGAATTAAATGTGTTTTTTAAAATGACTCCGCTGTGTGTGACAGGTTTGATTTTCACCTTAAGGAAAGGACAATAATGATGGACGGAGGGATGGATGGCAACGGACAACAGACACTTAGAACAACTATAAGGTAAAGAAATTAAATCACATAATTACACTTTATAATTTACTCTAATTGCAATATGGTATTGACAGAAATATTCTCCTCCTCAGGAGCAGATGCCTACCAGTAAGGAGATTTGATCCTGCCATCACTCTCTTGCACCAGACGACCTCACATTTATATAAAATCCATAACGCGCTGTAGCCTAACAGGCTCATGTAAGCTCAATGCTGCAATATGTATGCTGTTGACTGTAATTTACCAACCTGAATTACTCCCATAGTTATTGGAAAGCATTTTGCATTTGCAGCCACTGCACGAGACGGAATGGTTACAGCAAGCCCGATCGATATCCCGCCCATAAAGCAGACGCCACGGTCACAGGAATTAACATATTTGTGTCTATAAACCATTCAGAGACATAAACCTCAACTGAAATCCGTTCTGCAACCACAAGGCATAAAAATGACTGCCACCATTACCAGTCTATGTTACACTTCCAGAAAGTTTAGATACACTCAGGATATGGTATTAATTTGTTTGGGAAATGCTTACTGCTCTGTACTGTAATAGGGCTCTGGGGAGGGGATGATTTCCAAGGCCAAACCATAAGGAAGCAGGGCAAGCCTCAACAACAACAACTTAATGATGCTCTGGTAATGGAGCCACGAGTGAAACACTTAGAAAGAGTACTCACTCTGGCAGGGGAAAAACACACTTTGTACACAAATGGCAATGTGCACGTCAACACAGATGCAAATGTGAGGAGTAGAGCCAGTGCAAAGATGTGTGCAAGAGTAAAAAATACCCAAAAAATTGAAATGCAAGAGGAAGTACGGACAATTAATGGACTGCAGATTAAAATGAGCAATTGCCCCAAATTGTGTGCATTTACGTTATAGTGACATCAATTAATGTGTTCGTTCCCAATGAATAGAACAAACAAACACAAACAGAGTCTCTTCACTCTCAAAGATTGTTCACACTAAGTGCACCAAGCCTTTTAACTGCGAACATTTTTTAATGTGTCTTAATGTCCGAGATGTTTAACTCTGCGGCCGTCACTTTGCTAAGAAGCCTGCTGCTCTGTGCACAAACACGAGGGGGTTCGCTGACAGTAAACAAACCTAAATAATTCACAAGGCCAAATAAGTTTTATTTATTTGTTATTCATCAATCCTTCTGTCGGGCGTATGATCCAATGTCAGTGCACGAATACACATTAGTCTGTACGATTGTACCGTATTCGACTGATAATTGCTTTTCAAATTTAAAAATCAATATACCGATTTTTATCTTTGTTGAATCTGGTTTTCTTAAAGCAATCTATCTTTTTCAAGGTGTGACCAACAAAACCATAAAAACTATTTTTTTTATCCTGGTTCAAATGTCTGTCCGGGAGTGGATGAAAGATTTTGACTCAAAAGGCAGAAATACAGCTCAACAAAAATATGCCACAATGAACAAAAAGATGTACACGATAAATTCAATGTATTAAAGAAGCACCATAAATGTCAAGGTACACTAAAACATGGAGAAACAAGCTAACCCCCTTAAAAGTTATTGAGCAATTCGAGGATTCAAAGGTGTTTTCAGCACATCGGTAAAATTATGATATAGAACAAAAAATAAAACACACAAATAATACAGTAAGAGATGGCTTGTTGAATAATAAAATGGTATGAAGAGAGGGTTAATATCACCAAACACTGCAGATTTGATACTCTATAGATAAAGGGGAATGTTCATTCAGACTCATTAATGTGCCTCTACCTCCCTCTGCTGGCTGTTAACACACCCAGCACCACAAACACAAGGCACAGTCCCACTGCCTCCAATTAATAACTGCTTAACCTGTTGTCGCCTGGACGTATAACTTGCATTAAACTGCTTTTAGATTTAAAACAAAATCATTAACGCTTAGACTCTAATACTTAAATCATGCACCTGTTCCTTCTATTCAATATTTACATGTAGATCATCTCTGCACTAAACATGTATAAGGAAGCTGTTTATAATCCTATGTGAATAAACGGGACTTTTACATCATGTGGTTATTGAACTGTGTATGAAACTGTAATGTTTCCTTTGGAAACATTTCATCACATTAATCAGGTTGATTTCTTAATTTACAATTTTTTTTTGTGTAATTTCTTGCTGTTTTCATGAGAGTGCTAAGTTTTTTCACACTGCTAACACTGTTGTTTATGAGTTTAGAGGCTGTTGTGGACTTACCTCCAGTTTGTTGTCTATTTTCTTGCTGTACAGTCCTTGAACATTTTGAGTTAAGTCCACACAAACATTATGTTAAATGCTTAAACAAATTATTCTTCACAAACGGGAGGAACACAGTCATAGTTGTGTTTGGAGCTACAAGCTAGCCTGGTACAAAGTACCCGCGGAAAGTGGCGCCATGTTGGTTCCTCTGTACCGCACCTGCTGATTTAAGCCCCGCCCCCTACCTGGCGACAGAGCATGTGCAGCGGGAGGAGGGCTTTGCGGTTATCAGTAAATTCAGGTTTAACTTTTCAATCCTATGAATCTGGATCAAATCAACATTGGAACATATGTTGAATTTTAAGACGACAGCTCACGTGTGTCTTCGATCTACAGGATCCTGACAGGGACAAAAATACATTTTACAATGAAGTGAGGATAAAAAAAGAGAGAAATATTTATATAGGCCTAAATGTTAGTTTTTTTTAATAAGACTTTTCATCTGTCCAGAAAAGAGTTTCTGTCAAATAGGAGAGTTTATCAATGATTGCATCATATCTATTAGAATCTTATTTTAATTCAACAACGATCCTTTGTTTCCCCACATTATATCTCAACAATGCTTTTACCATTTTATTCTCTCACTGTATATCAGAACAATGTGACGAGAAATATTGGATTTTTTAAGATGAATAGTGTTCAAATTGAGAAAATGACAACAAAGCAAACGTTCCAGGAATAGAATAGTACGTCAGATCAAGTAAAACGAATCGAGACTATTTCTTTAGAAAGAATTGTAACATGAAGGTCATAAAACTGCTCCATAAAATGATGTTTCTATTCTTTACAGAATATTTTTGGAAGCTGTTGAACACGTGATCTCTCATGGCCATTACAGTAGACTATGTGTTGTCTTTTTTCAAAATTGCAAATGATTTGCCAAGCAACACAAACATGACAAAATTTCCAGTTGAATTAAAACAGCTTTATTAGTGTACACTGTAATAAGTTGAATGTATATGTAGAATAGTTGGAAAGTCTATGAAGATTCAATCATCAGTGTTTGAAGAAGACAGAAATCCTAACAGCGTGTTTTCTAATGGAATAATAACCTGTCGATAGCAAGAAAAATAAAATAAAGCATGTATGGTCAAATAAAAACTATACAATAAACACTAGTGACTTGTAGAAACTTCACTTTTCTCCAAAGTAACCACCTCTTTTTTTTTTCTTTTTTTCTTTTTTAAATCAGAAAAAATTTATCAGAAAGCGGCTTTATTGGAGATACACAATTGTCATCACAATAAGAAGAAATAAAATAAAACATGATCTGTAAATGGGAATTTGGACCCTTCGAAATGTGTAGATGTCGTCTATAAGAAACCTATTTTGTTATTGGTGTGAAAGGTGGATCGTTTAAGGGGGAAAATTCTAGGTGGCACTCGTTTAAAGAAAGAAAAGTAGATTTAAAAAAAAGAAAAAGGCTTTTGCTGGACCCTGGCTAAATGTTTACAACAGTTTGTCTAGTCATCAGAAAATACACCATGTATACTTCTAACTGGGGGAAATGCGTCCAGACAATTCGATGCCACTGCATAGAACAACCGTGGGTTTGCAAAGACACAACACTAGTTTCATTTTAGCATGTGGTGTCCTGACCTTGGTGGAGTTGATTCAACTTTGTCGCCTAATAAATGACAAAGAGACAAGAGCAGCGAAAAGACAGGACAGACGAGAGAAAAGAAAGATACACACACAGAAACCAACATCACTGCATTTGGCTGATTTTTTGTTTGGTTACAAGTGAGCATGGAATGATTTCTACTGATTCAAAACTTGGGTCAAACCATTAAGAACTCGTCTTGGAGGATCGTCACTTGCTTGGGAGATTTTTTTTTTTAAGTGTCAATCTGTCACTTTGGTCAGAGGATGCCATTTCTCAAGTGTGTATCCAATGATAAAAATTGTCTGTTTTCTAAAGTTTCTGCAGGACGGACAACATGGACGACTAAACATCAGGATTTCTGGACTTCTCGTCTCTAAACTAAACCTTCATCTGGCGTTTCACAACATTTATTTTTGAACTGTACATTTTCTGCCGTATGTAGCGGGAGTGAGAAAATTAAGATAGAAACTGTGAATGTGTTCACATGCACCCGCAACGTTGTGTAAGAAATTAAGACCTGCGTGAGGTTTGTATTTTTTCCAGTATGTAGAAAGTCACAGCAGATATCTGGAATGTGAGAGTTTGATCCAAGATGGCGGTGCATGTATAGTCCCATTTACATGTATTTACATGTCCTACTTAATCACCCCCCCCCCCCCCCCCCCCCACGGGAAATAACACCATCAATACCTGTGTGCATATAAAACACAATCCCTGTCAGTTAACAGAGTACAACCATACTGAGAATTGAACCGCTGCAGTGCTGGGATTGGCTGCAGCTTGGACGCCGCGTACTGGAATGTCCTTAAGTAAAGTGGAGTTAATCAAATTCACCTCAAAGTCAGAGATTTTTTTTCTTTATTAATACTAACTGCAGCGATACTGGAAATTATGAATGTCTTACCCGGCTGATGGATTAAACCCTAATACTTTCAAATAATCTGAATTTTTCGCTATATAAAAACAGCTTACTTTTCAAATGACTATTGTATACTGGGAATGTGTGTTTGAGCAACTAACCAAAGTGGCAAATTACATCGGAAAGTTTGAACCTCACCTTGACGCAGATAAAATACTTAAAAACTGGAGCTAGGCTTTCAACAGCAGTTGGTATTTTTTGACACAGTGGATCTGCAGTGTACAGGACATACCATAAATACATGAATTCAGTCTTTGGGACAGCAATATTACAATTTTGGGTCGCGACCCTCGAGCTGAAAAATTAGTAACAGTAAGGCAAGAAATTTCTTTTTCCAACAGTTTCAACCGCCAAAAGATTCCAAGAACTATTCTCAGAGATACACGTTAGATCCTATGCTACATACTTCACATTCACTTCTTCACCGTCGAGCTGTGATCATTTCAAACCGGAGGGCATATTCTAAAAAATATTTAAATTCTAATAAAAAGGAAGAAAGCTTTGAAGATTTTAAATATATTTATATATAAAAAAATACATGAAAATACAAAAATGTAGCTAAACGAATGTGTAAAGAAAATAATAACTGTGTCGTATAACTAGCTTGTCAAATACTTAAAGCTTAAATACTTTTGAGTTGAAAAGATTTGGGCTCTAAAAATGCCGACATAGGTATTAGCTGGCTTTTAGATCAGGGCAAGGGGATCTCATTAAAACCAAATAGATGCTCCAGACTATTAGCCAATTCAGACAATATAAGGACTAAATATTTATAGCGAATATCCTAAATTTATGAACAAATTTCTTCGGATTTTCTTAATTTCAGGTGGGATTTGCAACATTCCTATCTGTACATTTCAAAGCATATCTTGCTGAACTTTACATAAAAGGCATCTGTATTACGGGTGCATGATTGGGGGCAGTGCAAGTACAGTATAGGGGCGTTTTTCTTTTAAAGTCCCACACTGCGGGACTCTATTGATAAAATGTCGATAATGAAAGACAACCGTGCATCAGTCCAAGCAAATAATCAAGAGACTTGCACGTTTTATACATTTGTGAAACGTCACGAGATGAGCGTTTCTCTTTTTAGTCTGTTCGACAGCAGGGGGCGACACTGAAGCGTAGACTCTTGGGTTTACCTCGAGTCCTGGTCCTGCACGTGGCGGACATCGGACTCCCCTTAATATACATGATGATAGAAAAGTAAAAATGGCAAGAATGTAAGCGAGAGACAGCAAGAGCATGCGGGAGAGAAACAGAGATAGTGCATCTTGTTGGGCCTGACGAACTAGAGGAACTGTAAGTAAATCCTTCTGGATTTGTCTTTTTTTTCGAATGACTAAACGTTCAAAGATTTAAGCGGTTTGAAGTTCTACAGAGGTGACGCGTCGCATGTTCTTACTCTGAGGATTCCTCAGCTTACTCATTCCAGTTATCTGTGTTGGTTCGCTAGTGACCAAACTTAAAAAAAAAGACAAAACTCCTCATAGAAGAAACATCTGCTCCACTGCACACTCCTCAAATCGGACCAACCCACATTCAGCACAGAGGAATTCTGTAAGTAAAACAACGTGTTCAAATATCTACTTAAGTGATGTATGAACTTTAAAAGTGTGTTTCTGTCACAGTATGTGTGTGTGTGTGCGTGTGAACATGTAAAGACAGGGTATGTCATATTAATTAATTTAGTTCTTCCAGTGGTCACCGCTCTCAGGGTTGAGGACCCTGTGGTCGGGGGGGTATGGTCTCGACGACGCAGGGCTGATTGGGGCGATAAAGGGGTTGGACTTTAAAAATGAGCTGGAAGTTTGGTCATCAAAACCAAGACATGCTGAGAAATTCATGTCCGGGCCTGAGGTCGATTTCTAACGCAGAAGAGCCCGGAGTGGCAGTACTGTCAGTCAACCCTCGTGTAAACGGAAACGTATCGATGATGAGTCAAAGCTTGTGCTGTGGTTGGTAGGGAAGAGGCCAGGTGGACTTGTGGTTGGACAGTCCTGTTTACACGTTCAATCCCAGGAACAACCACGGTCGGGTCGATGACGAGGACACGGAAGCCCGGTCCAGCTGTGTGTTTTCTGGGCTGCAGCCTTGATCAAATACCAAAAACACAAATGCAGTCTGGTCCTTTACGATCTGGCTCTTCATTTAGCATTTTTGATATTGCAGCGTGATTTCAATTCTCATGATTAGGTCCGTGATTACTGGAATGTCAGCCTGATGTTGATCCAACAGAGCCGAAAGGTAACCAGGTCCAGTGTGACATCACTGTTAACATTCCCCTCTTGTCCATTAGTCGTGTCATTCTCTCCTCCAGGTCCAATGTGTAATCGTTTTTCTCCGTTTGTGTTGTTGTTGTTGTTGTTGATGTTTTCAAAATGCTGTCAGTTCATCAGTTTAAGACGGCGTTGTTGTCTTCTTCAGAACGTACTGTTCAAACATCATGAAATGTCAGTCTGAGTTTGCGTCCACAGCAGCAGGAGCCTGTTTATGACATGCTGGAGCAGCGCACTGAGGGGGAGCCCATCTGGGTCAGCACCTTATCCAACCACTGGAGGGGGCCGTTGAGATGCAGCTCAATCCAACAGGGGGTGCTGGTTACTGTCTGACGCCTGCAGGGATAAAACAACAGAATAAGGGCACAGTCATACTTGGTGGTGGGGCCTGTGGTGCGAGATGGGCCTTTATTGATTACGGATAATATCAGGATATCCCCGGTTTCCGATTGGTATCAATCACTTAATAGAAACAATTACAGGCTGATACAAGAGGAAGCAGTTTGTCAAATGTGAACTGTAATCAAGCTCTTTGTTTTAGGTGATAAACAACCAATAAAGTTCATGTGGGAGTTTGCATTGTCAAAGGTCTGACCAGATGAAAAAACACAGCTCACTGCTCCTGCCAGGCTTCACCTGAACAAAAGGAAGGCAACCACTGTTAACGTTCACAGCAGCTTAACCCAGACCAGTGAGGACAAGCCTGGACAACCCCCCCGCCCCCCCTTCAAACACTGCTGTCTGGCTCCTGGGAGGGTACAACACAACCCTGAGCCAGGAGCAGAGCAGATGTTTGCTGGTTGGACAGCTGCAGAGACAAAAAGGTGCAGACAAAAGCCCGAAACTGACATTCTGCAACAAAAGGAGGATCATAATAGAGATTATTTAAATTTGGTATCTGTGCAAATCATGAAAAATCTAAAGCTTAACCTGGCGGGATGTTGCCATGGTCAAGGATTCAGTTAAAATCTAATCTTAAGTCACATTTTATCAACAGTTACAGTTTGGAAAGATGTGGAAACTATATTTGCAGCTCTACCAAAGCTCAGTTCATTAAGCTGAAGGCTTGTGAAATCAGCCTGTGAGTTAGTGTTCAGGGCGGATGAAACAGTTGCTTTATGCACCGAGCAGCATTTACGAGATCCTCCGAGCTACGCTGGGATCCAACCACAGGGACCAAAACTAAAAAGACCATTTTAAAAAGTTCCCTTTTGCTGCAATTTAGAGCCCCAGCCTTCCCCATGGAGCCTTTAAAACGACATGGGGTTTTTATTCCAAGCGCCTGATGCAGTAAATAACCAACTTAATTAAGATTTTACTCATGTGACAATGGCTACAACTTAAACCTAAAAATAAGGACTTGAAGAGAGAGACGTCTGCTTCATATCAGTTTTGCAACAAACAAAGCTAGACACAACCATCAGCAGCCTCTGCACAGACAGCATGGAGTCATTTTGTCACGTAGCTTCTTTCACAACCCTGTTTCACTAGGATGCACCACATGAATTTCTCAAACACCTTCTGGTCTGGACTGATACAACCCCTCCCCATTCATCACGTGTGATAGCAACAGATACTGCGTCAGAGATTGTGACCCACCTGTACTCAGCTCCCCAGCCCTTGACGAAGCTCATTCTGATCGTGCACATCCTGGTTAGCTGGTAGACCGCCTCGAATCCCTGATTGACTGACTGGGCCAGCAGTGCAGCAAACTCTTGGTTGTTAAAAATCTTCAGGTTACAGCCTTGAAAAAAGAAGAGGTGACCATTAACCACCAAAATCTAGGTGAACATTTGTGTAAAATGTGTTCTTGAGGCCAAACATGAGATTGGGGAGATCACAGTGACCTTGAAATTTGACAGTTTCCCATAAATTAAGGAGAGTGTGGCTGCCTGCTTTTTTTTTTGCTGTTGCTTCATGGTGTAGTCTCTCTAACACATAGATAACGGATCAGACTCACAGTCCGACTGGCCTTGGGGAGTATCTGGAGAAATCCCACCAAAAATTAGTTTTTGGGGGCCAAACAGAAAGTCCAGCCCTGGCGTGTCCATGAGGTCCTCAGTAGTGATTCTATTCACACTGATCATTTGGCCAGAAATGAAATATTCAAAGTTATGGGTACAGATGAGTCAGTATGTGGGTGAGTGTCTGAGACACTGTGGACATTCGTGATCTCCACAGTGAAGACCTCAGCGAGGCCTGTTTCATTATAGAGCCATTGAATACCAAGAGTTATGGAATTTTGTTTTGTGGCACTGGTGCTTGTTCCTCACATCCCAAGATGTCAGACAAAGGTTTCAAAAGGTACCACATCCCCTTTATGACAATAAATTCATCTCATCAGTAAACCAGGCAGGAAACTTTTTGTCAGATGTAAAGCATTCATGTGGCCTCAGGAGAAAAGGTAAGAAATACCTGGTGGTATCTTGCAGACTGTGGCAGGATGCCAGCCGTACCGCTGGTTACAATTGGGACTCTGGACAAAAATGGCACTGTCGCTGAGGCACTCGGCGAACACCTCCCCTCCGATGTAATACAACCTCACACCGCGACCTGTGGGGTACGAGACAGGAATAATTGTGAAGATGAAGGGAACAAAAGAGAAGCATGAAGATATAAGAATCTGTTTTGTACTCACAGTAATATTAATAAACAGCAAATTACATGTGTCTAGCAGTTGGTGAGTGTGTGTGATGTGTGTGTGTGTGTGGGGGGGGGGGGGGGGGGGGGGGTGTACCTATATGTCTCCTTGTCATTTCGACAGTTGCGTTCCTGTTCACGTTGCTGAGGAGCCCTAGACAGAAACGTTCAGAGTTGGAGGGGTCGGTGAAGCCGTCGACTGTCAGAGATGGCTGTGAGGCGTGGAACGTCTCTCCCACCCGCTGGTTTAGTTCATAGTAGGCTATGGAGCACCAGAACGCTGGTTCACTGTAGGTGACTGGCTGAAGGTCTGAAAAAAAAAATCAACATGTGTTTCATTAGAAATCCTTGTCTCGTAAAAAAAATGATTTCCCAAATGTAACAATTATTCAAGGCCTTCATTTCTGGGCATAATTTTTAAGATTTTACATTTATTGCTCAAAAAAATTCCAAAACCAAAATGATCTGATTCTCAAAATGGTGGAACCTCCCCCTAGTCATCCAACTGACTTACAATAATGTGAACATGCAGTTCACATATGAAGCAGTCTTACCAAGGCCATGACTGACAGGTGACAGGCTGCTTGGTGACATTTCTGCTGGTGAGCCTGTGAGAGTAAAAAGACACAAATCACATTATGGTAATCTGTGTGACGTGTGTGGCATTAACTTAGAGATTAAACTGATATCTTTCCCACCACATTTGTTTACCTGATTCCATACTCTGATTCATCTGCTGGTCGCTGGTCTCTCCATCTTCACTGATGTAGCCGGGGGGAGGAGTTTCTATATTCACAAACATTTTACACATTATCAGAGGGAACTGAGGAATAACGACCACCAAGCAGCATTTGAATTAACACCCTTCATTCAAAAATGTATCTTGTATGGATTGTGTGGCCGATTCTTTCATGAGTGAAGTGAAACCGTAAAGGTTTTACATCACGTCCTGCATACAGACCTGGTATATAGTTATTCGGAGGGTCTATGCCAGCAGGGAAGTTGGTGTTCTCAGGAATGGAGTTTGTAAAATCATCAAGAGGTGGAAGCTCTGTCAGAATCTCTGTATGTCGTGGAACCAGCACTGGAGGCAGCACTAAAGAGAAAGAGGCTGATGTTAACAGAGGCAGGAAAAAACCTGAATGAAACTACCATCTCAATGAATCTGGTTGCTATGAGAAACATCACTTAATGTAGGGCACTTTGTACTCGTGTAAACCTTTTCACACAAACAATTCTTAAGGGTCATTACCTGGCGTCTCCACTCTCTGGTAATGGTAGGGATTGACGCACACTTCATCCTTCTTGAGGTTGAAGGCGTACTGACAGGTATCAATGGCCCTCAGCTCATGGTGGCTGTGAAGGTCGGGCCATCTCCAGAGGCGGCAGTAGATGACGTGCGGCAGGCCTTTGCGATGGGACACCTGAAGACGCCCGTCCAGAGACCTGAGAAAGTGGTTTGTTAGTGGAATGTGGGTAAACAACACCCAAATAAAAACAAACAGGGGTGAACTAGTCAACTAACTCAACAGGGTGCAGGATGCTGGTAGTTTTATAGAATGATCTCTTAAACAAGTACCCTGCAAAACACATTTGTCTTTTCTATTTCATTGAGAAAACATTTAAATTACAAACTCCCTGAAAGTGATATTTATTCACTTAATATTCTTAATGTAATAAATCTCCTTTATAACTACCTTTTTTTTCTTATTCATTTCTTATTTTCTTATTATTGTAACCCATAATACAGTTTTATTGTGTAACCTTTGCAGCAATGAAGAGACGTACAATAATTGTTGACTGAGTTTGTGTGCATGGGAGTGTATTCACCTGCTGTGGTCAGGGTATCCATACATGCCTGCAGAGTCCCACTGCTCTATCGTGTGGCCTGAGCCTAGCCCCCATAGATCTGAGCAATTGCTATGGACAGACACACACGCATACGCACACAAACATGCACACACATGTACAGACACAGGACAAGTGCAAAAAGGATAAAAAAAAAAAATGAAAACAAAAGATGATAAACATGAGATGTTTCATTCCAAATTAGTATGATGAAATCACAGATATTCACAGTTGGTCTCTTATTGACATGAAGGAACCATCTTTATTCAGAAAGAGACTACGTGTGGATGGTTGGTGATTAAATGACAAATTCCAAATCTGACAGTGAAGTGATGCAGTCAGGTGATGCATAGGGACAGATGGATTCACTTTACGGTTTTGGCCAAAACAGTGATACAAGGGGTAGATAATTTTCCATTTCTGTTTTCCTGCTCTCACGCTGGAGAAAGACAGTAAATTATAAACATCTGATCATTTTACTTCTTAGGGCTTTAAGTGTTTAGCAAACCCCTGCAAAGCCTGACTGCATATATTATGTGAATTACACACATACATGTGATTCATCTTCCTGCACATCATTTCTACACCATGAGGACAAGTGTGATGAATCACACAGATTATATTTGCATCTGAACAACAATGGTATGTGAATGAGGAAATAAAGAAATTCAGTAGACGTGACAACAAAAAACAAATGTCTCTATGTACAAATGCAAAGTACACGTGTGACTTAGGAAAGCACACGTCACAACTGTTGCTAAGATGTTGATTAATGCTCTTGTGTTTCATCTCAGAGGAGAGGATGAGGAAGAAAGAGAGGGAGAAGAACAAAGAGAGGGAGCGATAGAGGGAGATTCTGTTATATGATCAGAGTGACCCGACAGCCAGACCTGCCTCTACAAGTGCTGCTATCTGACCACTTATCAGCCAACTCAAAGAATTCTACAAATAAAAGCTCTGAGTATACTATCTCCAGATGCCAGCCAATGTTGTGCCTTCTTCCTGTCTTACTTAAAAAAGGTCACCAGTTCACTCACAACCGTGTCTGCTCCTTTTCCCAGCAAGACTCTTGATGCTCATCTACTGACCTGCACGTCGCTGGGGATGAAAATCTAAAAAAGCCGGAGTTGGGAAATTGAATTTGTTTTAGTTATCAGCTTAACTGGATTATTTGCAAAACATCATGAGGATATTTTCACTCCAGAGCCAATGTATAGAGTTTTTTGCAAACCCGCTATCTTCCTCTGAGGTCATGTGGGTTCCCATGCCTGCTATCTCTCGACACAGATGAGCCCCTCTTTCACGTTTCCTACCTCCACTCAAACGGAAATCTATAAAGCCCTGCTATCTCTTCAGAATCCTCCTAACACCATTCTGACATCCTCCACCAGCCATCAGAAACGAGAACTGCGAGAGCAGAGCGATTAATCTCAGATTTCTATCAAACCTTACTTCTGCGTTCAAAGCTGGAAAGTGAGCTGTGCATTAAACAGCACTTTGTGACTCTTCCTCCTGTAGACTGAGGACAGCAGCGGTATTCAAGCAAATGTCTCACAAGAACCACAATCACCTTATCAGTGCCACTTCAGAGGCTATCTACTCCACATTCCTCACAGCGAAGAAACCGAGAGGCCTCTTTCGTCTCAGATGGAGCTAATACTGCATCTTAAATCCTTTTACTTTCCCCCCCGTTGTTACATCCTAAAATTACCTCAACGAAGTGGAGTAGTTTCAGTTAAATTTTTCAGCAGCTATATCATCGTCTTAAAAGGAACATCTACCATGACTTAACCTTCATTATTCACACATTTTTCTAGCACTGCCTCATTCTTTATTTACAGAACTGACAGACAGAAGTTCTATAAATTAAATATCAACACGTATCATGTAGCATGTTGATGCAAGGTGCAAATCTACACCATTGACTCATAGACGACATGACTGAATTGCCAAATCATTGTCTATATTTATATCTACACAGAGTGCAATAAGACAGCAATTTGATTCGATTGTCCCGTCCTCTGTCGGTAAGACTTACAGAGTGTACTGGTGAGAAAGTAGCCACCCCATAGGAATATCATCATCGGATATTCCCTAAATCATAGAAGATGAACTCCTACACATTTAAAGAAAAGTAAATACATGCATTATCCCCTCTTTTACTAAACCTACATCTGCCATCATTAACTTTGCTGTCACCACTTCAGCTTCTCACCACATCGCTAATGCTATCAGAGTTTTATCAAACCAGATGAACACATTTACTCAGATTTCATTGTAATGACAGGTTTAATGAGATCTTTCTTTGTGTATCCTATCTGTGAATCCTGAAAAAACATGACTTTTTTGACTGAAGAGAGATTTTTCAGAATTGGAACTAATTCTATAATTGGTCTTTTATGGTTTAAGACAACAAAGAGAGATGGATAGAGAGAAAGAAATGAGAGAAAGGGTGGATTGTATAGAAATCTTTGACGGGTGAAGCTCATAAAATGTTCACAGAGAAGCCTAGTTATCTCCCCTTTCTTCTGATCCTCGGCCGATTGATTGACGATAATCTGTGGCTGTCCATGGGGTCCCCCTTAACATTGCCACTATTGTCATGGAGCAGTTTCGTCTGTTCTGGTGACTTGGCTCAAGTAACTTATCATGCAACACTAGGAGAAGTCTGTGCTGAAAGACACGTGAGCCGTTCAGGCCAAGTATCCACAGCATTGGTCGGTTTGGGTAAAGAAAGGTTCTGCCACGAAAGCTAAAAGAAAATAAATTACCCAAAGTGCATTTTCCTCTGTGAAGTGAAAAAGTAAAGATCTGAACCCATTTGAGGTCAAGATGTTCCGTTTCGTGCTCTGTATCTTTGTTTCAACTTGAAAAACGTTTGCTAGGATTGAGAAGATATAAAAGACAACCTTCCCAACAGCTTCATGTCCCACATCAGCATAGCTATACTGTGTTGTTAATAAAGTGTTTATTCTTTGTTTCATTATATCTTCCTTGTATTGCTGTGTAGGTCTCAAGATGTCTACAAATTCAACCTCCAATAGTCTGGTTGGTGGAGGGGGATGGTTTGTGCCTCAGAGCAAGAACACTACAATGTCATGCTCAAATGTTCTTCATTAGCCATTCAGACAGCCTTGTGTCTTTGTCTACTTTCATAAACATGTTGTTTACTAGATACTAAGACTAATAAATGCAGGCTTTCAAGTGCTTCATCGATTTTACTTGCGTCGCCCTGAATGCCTTTCAGAGCTGATTCGGGCAACAAGCGTTTCATTAAAAAAAAGTGGCAGATGCCGAGTTCCAATCCAAACACTTAGTCACTCGTGCTGCTGTCAGGAATTACACATTTGTGTGAAGCTAATGTGTGTAATCAATAAGACACACCAGCACTTGTCACATTACATTCTGCATTAAAACAGTAGAAGCTCATTAGGCCAAACAACATTATTGAAAAGGTCTTTGTATTTAAGGAAGCTTAAAAATCATAAGTGCATCGCTACACTGTTATGAGCTCTCAACTAATTTATTCCTTTTGATTAGATTCATCTGATCTTGATCTAATTGTCTCTTTTAATGAGTAATGTCAACCTTATCACAGCAACGGGATGAGAGGCAACACCCCAACTAAGATGCTGGGGTGCAAAGGAAAACATGGAGGTAATCGGAGCCTGTCACACCTCCAGTGACTTATCAGATAAGTTCAAACCATCAACTTAGCTGCACACAATGTCAATGCATACATTTCCTGCCTATAGTTTACTTGGCATCGCGTGTTGGACATCTGTTTCCCCCAATCAAGTTTCACTTCTGCTGCCTTGGAAACATACAGCACAGGCGATGGGGAAGTGGACCCGCTGTTGCCCAACTGAATCTTTGCTTTTTTGCGAGCTTGTGGCTGCCTGTCAGCCTCCTGCTCACTTTCATGTGTGTTGACACACCTCAGCGAGCTGATCTGTACTGATGATGTTGTGGTACCAGTGCAAACAGAGACAGCGGATGTGTGATTGTGAGCACAGCTTGGAGTGTGCTGAAACAGCGAGTCGTGTACAGAATCGTTTTTGAAAATAAATCAATTAATCATTTTGAGACATTTGTCAAACAAAACTGTTGCAAGCTTGGTGCCTTCAGTTTCTCAGAATGTAAGACTTTGAGGCGTTTGTCTGTTTTAACTCACTTTAAAGTCAGAGTTTGGATAAAATAAGCATTTTGGAAAACATCATCTTGGGCTCAGAGACATTCAAGTTCAGAAATGTGGAAGACTGAACAATTTCTGAAAAACAATTAGAGGCAGATTCCTCGAAACTTGGTTTTGGCAAGTTTATACGAGTGTGTGTATGTGTGCATAAATAAATAAATATGTTGGCTCGTTGACAGTGACCGTTGTTGTTTGTGTCTACTCAAAGAATTACAGATCAGAGCCAGAGAAACAGAATAGAGAGTTGCATGCATATGTCCTAATCTCACCTGGGTATAGTGACACACTTTGTGTTGCTGTTCTGCGTGCTGATGGCCTTTTCGAGCTCATCCAGCTGCCCTGTCTTCTTCAGCTTCTTCACTAGGCTCTTCACGGCTTTCTCGCACCATTTCTCCTCCTGACCGCCTCCATTCTGCTCCCCGACTCCCCCAATTCCTCCTCCTGCTCCCCCGGTACTTGCTGGAGTCTTCTTCCATCCCAGGAGACGTTTCACTACCGGGGGAGTGAAGGGAAGGATGGAGGACATGGTGGCTGATTTATGTGTGTGCGTTATGTGTGGACCAAAGTGTGTTTTGATGTGTAACTTAATCAGAAAAGAGGAGAAAGGGGGTCAGAAGGGTAAACAGGTGCTGGGTTGTTGACTGAATTCAAGCTGGAGAAAGAAGGCTATATGTACAGAATTGTGAATAAAGTCTAATCAGATGTGAGGGGAGTCTTTGGAAATGTGAGATGGAAAATAGCAGATCATTGAGAGCAGGGGGTGGCAGGTCCAAAGAAACCTAAAGAACAGGAAAGACAGAAAGCAGAACTAGTAAGGAAAAATACGATGATGCAAAATCTGATAGAGGAAAACAAGTATAACATTAATTAAGGGATTGATGAGACCAATTGTGCCCACACATCCAGATTCATGCCCAGAGCCCTGACTATGACTGTGCATCCCAGCCCCCTGCTGCTCTCTCTCCCACCATGTGCTGAACTGTATGACGGCCGGGCTGGCCATCATGGCACTGCACACCCTGTGCAAACTCATGAAGGACTAACTGATCGTGTTTTATCTTCGACGATCGTTGGAAAACCTTGGATGAAAACACTCTACCGCTGGTACCCACTTGAGGCTGTGCACCTGTGCTTCCCTTCTGTTATCCTAACCACACTTAGCACATGCATCTTCCTGTTGCTGTTGTAGCATCGTTACAATTACAACCCAGAGTTGAATTCAGGCTTTTGTTTCCAGTGTGTTTTAGAAGATTTTTGTGGCAGTTAACAGGAGAACATTTACTTTTTGCTCAGCACTTGACTCTAAGGTCGCAGTAAGTTAGTGGGCCGTTAAAGAAGAGACATAACTAATAATAGTCAGACTTAAATGCTGTTAAACAAACCTGTCGAGTGCTTGAACATCTTAAATTAGACTACTTTTCAAAGACTGTGGTAAATTAGGACACATGGCTGACAGTGTCATTGAAGCACCGTCCGTCACTGAATGAGTGAAGGCCAATGTATGTTACTACACAAACACTTTTAATTTCTTCGACTTAAAATAAGAATTGTCACTTTTTGTTAAAATGCCAGAGCCGCATTAGACTCTTTTACTCCCAATACATTTACAAAATGTAATGAAAGACATCTAAGAATCTATAATCATGGTCAAGGTTAATTTTGACAGCAAATAGAAGTATTTAGGTCCAAGGTGACAAATCTATGTCAATATGTTTAAACCTAAACTAATCCTATAGTAAACCTATCCTATTATTGAAACCCCTGTTCGCCCTCGCAAAGAAAAGCTGAGCAGTGTCAAACAGAGTTAAACCCTGGTCGGCAGCTTAAAGCCTTAACAAATAAAACGCGCCGCTCTATTCACACCAACTGAACTGTCCTTCAGACCATCGACCACTGGTTTCTGCCACCGTTTTAAATATAAAATTGTGATGAGTGAAATGTGGAATTCAGTGGCACATGTAACCTAACCCTGAACTATATTATAGTTTCACTTTATTGCCATGATCCATTTCCGGCCTAATGTGGAAACACGCATGCCGGGCCAGCGCAAATTCACAAAATGACCTACACACTCAATTTGAAAACAAATCTTTCCTCCCAGGATCCAGTCCTCTACAAACAGAAACAGTTAGTGTCTGTCTGTGTGTGTGTGTTTGTGTAGATTAGTGCAGCAGATTATTGATCACCCAGACTTTAAATAAATAAAGACCGAACCCCTCGGTAATGCCGATTTTTCGACTCCGCTGACAGGGAGGAAGGGATAACTATCCTCAGCTTGTTACCCTGAAACTCCAAGCTCCTTCTAAGAATTAATTTTGCAGGCTTAAACCCATGAACTGCTTACTGCTAGTGCAAGTGTATGACTCACTTCTAGAGGTAGTCAGACGCTACACATTACACTACTGTATTAGACGCTGCAGTAGCTTGATATAATTCTCCAAAAGTTAAAGCATGCTACCCTTTAAGTGATACGACCACAAGAGATTGGGATCCTTGTTCTTTTTTGATGGAGGTTGATGCATGAAGGAGATCTCAGAACATATTCTCTAAAACTGCAAATGCTGATGGCACAAGGATCCTTTTAAAGTGAGCGGAATATCTCAATGTCTTTTCAGCCCTGTAATGGTTTGATATTGTCTAAAAAGCCGAGCACGCTGCGATGCCAGCAGAAGAGACAGAGGCTGGGTCTTGGTTTGTTCTTCATTGGACAAAAGGTTTATGCAGAGATATGTCAAAACATACAAGCTATCGGTAGGCAAACTGTCACAAAGGTCTTGTTGTACAGTGGGAGACTTTCACAGTGAACAGAGAGTCTCAGTGTTTCAGTCCCTTAAGGTCTTAGTTCCTGAAGTAGATTGGTAATGTATAATAATCCAAGCATTCAATCCTTTATATGATGGACATATGCTGGGGGAAAAACTATAATACTGGACGTTGAAGAATGACTTAAAGGAGATGTTTTAATATAGGATCAAAGATTGCAAAAGCTGGTGGCACAACAACCATGTTGCACAATGGGAGCCTTTAAAAGTGAAGAGAAAGTCTCAGCATCTTAAGCTGCTCTCAGATATGCACTGGACTCCACAGTTCTCTGTATTTTCTCCAGAGGAGGTGTGAACGCAATGTCAGAGTGAGATACTGCAGTTTCTACGGGCCCTCTCTGCCTTGCCTCCCAGTATAAAGTCCATAGAGATCCAGGAAAAGTCTATGTGTGAACACAGCAGGGAAACCCAAGCTGGATTTACTGCATGCGAGTGTGTGTGTGTGGTGTGTGTGTGGTGTGTGTGTGGTGTGTGTGTGTGGGGGGGGGGGGCTGACGCTTCTAACACATGAAAAACTGAATATACATATATATCTCCTGGTGAAACAGCAGTGACACACACACACGTAGATGTTGTCGAGTGCTGTAAACAAAACTATTGTGAACGAGTCCCTGATGTTTTGTGCGTGAGTGAGAGGCACCGTCATGTCTGAAAAAGTAGCTTGATATTGTCTAAAGCCTAAGTATGCGATCCTGTGGGTTATGCCAGCATAAGATACATAGGCTGGAAGAAGACCAATGATTTTTCTGCTTTCATTGCTAAAGGTCAATGCATAAAGGAGATGAATACACACTAAAACTGCAAAAGCTGATGCCACAACATTTGAGTTGTAGAATTTCTTCAAGGTGAAAGAAAGTTTCAGATGCTTAGTCCCTATAGTAGCTTGATATTGTCTAAAAATCTGAGCATGCTATCCTCAATGTGATTATAACAGACACGGGTTTGGGGGAAAAAGTAGTACAATACTGCATGTTGATCAATAACTCAAATAAAATGCCTGTCCAGATGTTTGTTATTAAAACGGCAAAAGCTGGTGGCACATAAATTGTGGGTGCACTGGGAAGCTTGAACAGAAAGTCTCATTGTCTAAGTCACTCTGCAGTAGCTAGATATTCTACAGCCCAAAAACCAAAGCATGCTAGCCGTCATAGGCTGTGATGCAAGCTTGAGACAAGCAGGGGAGAAAAGGTATAATATTGCCTGTTGATCAATACCTGGATTTGGGTCCATGCTTGCTAAGTGCATAAAGATGTCGGAACAAACTGAAAACCTAGTGGCACATGATATTGTCTTTCCACTGTCGTGCAGGCATAAGAGACATGAGCTTTTGAAATAGGACAATATTGCAGGTGGATGAATAGCTTAAAGATGTCTGATCATAGTACTGAATACTGCAAAAGCTGATTGCATGAAAAACCATGTTATCCAGTAGGAGTCTTTCAAAGTGAGGAGAAAGTCCCTGCAGAAGTTTGATAGTGACTAAAATCCCAAGCACGTTTTTCACTGCCATGCAAACATAAGGAGACATATGCATGGGGAAAACGCTGAATATTGCAGGTTAATCAATATCTCAAAAGGAGTTGTCTTATCATAGCATCGAATTCTGCAAAACCTGGTTGCACAAAAAACATGTTGTTCAGTGGGAACCTTTGAAAACTGAGGAGAAAGTCCCTGCAAAATCCAAGCTGCCATCCCAGAACAAGAGACATGAGCTTGGGGGGGAAAGGGACAATAATACAAAGATGAATTATCTAGAACTGCAGAGAGCTGGCGGCATCGAACCCGTGTCGCACAGTGTGGAGCCTCGTAAAGTGAGGACAAAGTGTCGGGGAACAAAACGTGCTGATATACGAGCACAGTTCACATCAGTCTCCTCCAACACACAATCCTCACAGCGGCTAATCGCGGGCCCTTTGTGCGACAAAACAACACAACGTTATTGTGTCTGTCGCGTCGTGTCTTCCCTGTGAGAAACTGTCTTGTTTGGGTTTTGCTCTGCTCCCGAAAAACACACAACAAGCGCACGGGGTTCTTTTTGTGTGTTTGTGTGTGTGTGCTGGAAGAATAGGCTAACGCTAGCAAAGCGGGGCGACTGCGGAGCGAGCAGCCGGGAGAATGTGGACTTTGACAAGGCAGCACAAGGCGACTCAGCCTCCCCGCTAGGTGTCATTTAACCGGGATAAAGATGTCCATGTTTCTTTTGTCTTGGTAATGACTTGGCGGCGGCGGTGGAGGAGGTGGTGGTGGTGGTGCCTCCTTGTTTCCTCCTCCTCCTCCTCCTCCTCCTCCTGCTCCTAGCCTCCTCCAAAAAAAAAAAAAAAATCCGCTAGCAAGCCTGCTACTTTGTGTGACAGACAAACAAACGGGCTCCGCTGCCGTTTTTAAAAAACCCGCTAGCTCGCTGGAAACACACTTACCCGGACAGGCGAGGGCGACCCGCGGTGCAGAGGCTCCGGTGTGCGTGGGGGAAACCCGCAGGCTCATCACTGAGCGCGTCCACGGAGACTTTAAAGTGTATTTTCCACATCCGAGGCGCCGGGGAGACGATGGCCCCTCATTCAGAGCTCAACCGAACGTGGAGGGGAGCGAGAGCATATCACCCGTGCTTTTCGCAACGCCCCGCCCTCCGCGCGCTCCCATTGGCTGCCGCTACGGAATCGACTCCGTAACCTGTTGGCAGGCGGCTCTCCCGTTGGCTGGAGGGCAGTGCCTGTCTTGTACGTCATCATGTAAGGGAGGCGCGTCGGTGATGTTTATCAGCGGGTACCTTGATTGTCCTCTCATTGTGTAATACAGTAACACACAATAACCTGGTATTATTTAGCTTTATATGTGCATATTTTAATATATAACTTGCACATATAAGAGTAAATGCACATTTCATTTAATCATAAAAGTATATATAACATTAAATATTGTCACCAAACAGGATAAATACAGTAATAACACTGTTGTTTTAAAGCATTATTTACTCGTTTGTTTACAAATACATATAAATAGGCTATAGGTCCTGTTTTTAAACTCATTAAAAACTCATTTTTATAATATGGCTTCTGGATTTATTGTGTTTTTGTGTATGTAATTGTTCTGTTTCTACAATTGTGAAGAACTTTGTAAACTTGAATTTGAAAAGTGCTATGTAAATAAAGTTTATTATTATTCTTACTATCATTATAGTCCTGTTGGCCACGTCATGCAAATATTCAGCCCTTGCACCTTCATGCAAAGCAATCTCAGTCTCTCTCTCTCTCTCAGTGTGTGTGTGTGTGTTTGTGTGAGAGAGAAATCCTCGAGTGATGCCGCTGCTTTCCCATGTTTGAATCAGTGTGTGTCTGTCCTGGGAGAATTCATTATCCTAAGCACGAGCCGCGGCGTCAGGGAGCCATGAGGCGCATGCCCAGTGCGCACGGTCCGCCTCACCTGAGATCTGTTGCTCTGCTCCGGGGGGTGTTAAACGTCGGATACCCTATTTGAATGATGCTTCACTTGATCATTCACACTAATGATGCGCCGCAGACCTCCCGTGTTGCAACCCGCCTTTAACCGAGCCGGATGAGAAGACGGAAACCAAAGGTGGACACCACAAATCAGGGCGTCTTTCACCTGTCGATCACCACAACGAGAGACGTTCACTCACTTGTAAGTAACGTTGACCTTTGACTTTTATTCATTGTTTGACTCAGTGCAGGTTTTTATTAGTTGTCTCTTATTAGACTGACTCCATAATACAGTGTGACCTGTGGAGAAACATGTGTTGGGACACTTTTTGGCTGCAAGGCTTATTATCCAAATTGATAATCCATTTTTTACCTTTGTCCATTCAGTGAAATAAGTTAAAAAACATCCCAACAGCTGCAGATAAACAAATTAACCATTCAATTAAACTGTGGAAAGAAAGAGGCAAACGACCCGTGAAGCACTCAACACGCTGTGCCAATATTTACCCAAGTTTTAAGAGCAAAGGAAAGATGGAGTTGATCCACTTCAATGCATTATGCTTGTTCCACACTGTGTCTACAGGGGCCGTGTGCCTAGCAGCAGGTAGAACTGATGCTCTGAGTGTGTAGACAAGAACAGATAATAACCCTCACTGGACCATCACCAAGGAGACAGAGACTCCAGAGGGTTGACTTCAGTGCTTGATATAAAGAGCTCTGCCAGGTAGACCCAGGCCTGCACTGCACATAAGATAAGATAAGATAAGCTCACATTAGTAAAGTAATTATAAGTAAGTATGCAATATAAAACTAAAGGACAATATAAAGGTATAATTGGTATAATTGAACGATCAATAGAAGTTATATACACGGCTAAAACAGGTTATAAAGTGTGAGAATATATTAAGTGAAAGTAATTGCACATTAGCCATTGATATTGCACAGTTAAATGAGTTAATAAATAATATGACAGATAACATAAACTAAAAAGTAATAAAAAAAATAATGATAAAAACAGCCATTCTCAGCCTTGAAGAGTGATGTCTGTTTGGTAATTATGAGATCAAATCATATTATAATGATAGTAATAATGATTTCAACACATTACACATTTTAACACACAGTTACAAGGTGCTTCACAAGTAAAAAATAGACAAACACCAGGAAACATTCAAATAGAAACAATTTAAAAGCAAGTTGAAGATCACACAGCATTAGAGGAAAGTTATAGAAATTGTGGAACATTTTAATATAAATGTATTAAAATAAAAGTGTAGAGTTAAAACAAGATACTATAAAAATCCTAATCTTTATAATAAAGATAAAAGAGATGGTTAGGCCAAAACTAGGAGAAAGCACACATGAGTCTTTAGGGGAGATTTAAAAGAGAATAAGGAGATTGGCAGAGGGATCTCCACAGATAGATTGTTCCTAAAAGTGGGAGCCCTGACAGGAAAGACCTGTTCACCTCTGGTCGTCAGCCAAGACTGTTGAATATCATATAATAATATAATAAAATATCTGAAATCTACTTGGCTGGAAAGTCCAGAAAGGGTCTAAGTCAGCAGTATAATCTTAATAGTAATTTTCCGGAAGCCAATGAAGAGAAGCCAAAATTGGAGTTTGCTCTTTTAGCAGATTTGTTCAGGAGTCTGGCTGCTGCGTTTTGGAAGAGCTGTAATTTATGTAGACTCTGTTGGCTCGGGCGTGTGAAGAGAGAATTGCAATACTCCAAAAGAGAAGAAATAAAGAATATAAGGATAAAAACATGCTGCTCTTTGAAAGTTATACCTCCTAACGCGTTATTTGCTTATCTGTGTGCAGGTGTGTGTGTGATTCGTTAACCGCAGGCAATGGGCAGATGCTGCAAATGCAACGGGAGACTGCTGTGCATGTGCCTGCTGCCCTGCATGATGACCGGCCACCTCCTGATTTATGTCATGGTGACCATATTCGTCACCATCACCTACGCTCCTCCGAAAATAACCCTTCACTACGTCGCCCCGGGCATTTCCGCCAACTCCTCCACTCTGGCCTCTCACCCGCTCGGCCCCTTCTGGAACCTCCGCCTGGAGGACAGCGCTCTGTGGAACCAGTTGCAGCACGTTTGGGATCGTCAGCACAATCCTCTGCTGCGAGGAAACGCCACCGGGGCGAAGCCGAGAGCGACGGCTTTATCAGAAATTGAGGATGAGTGCCTCTCCGACTGCCTCTCGCACAAGTGCTCAGTCCCTCGTGCTAATTTAGACAGCCTGTCAGAAAAAATGAGGGCTTTTATCATGTCCATGCACTGCAGGGACTACCCCCTCCTTATTAATCAGCCTGGTATATGTAGGAAGACCAACAGCAGCTTTGGTCTGGGTTCCCCCATGCTCATCATGGCCGTCAAATCCCAAGTGGGGAACTTTGAAAACAGGCAGGCCATCCGAGAAACGTGGGGGCGCAGCGGCAGGGTGAAGATGGACTCGAACAAGAGAGGCGGGTTAGTGCGCACGGTGTTTCTGCTTGGACGGCAGGACTCGAGCACAGGCCCCCACCCAAACCTGACCAACCTGCTGGATCTCGAGAACCAAAAATATGGGGACATCCTGCAGTGGGATTTCAGAGACACCTTCTTCAACCTGACACTGAAGGATTCTCTGTTTTGGCACTGGCTCCAGCGGCACTGCCCCAAGGCCATGTTCGTGTTCAAAGGCGACGACGATGTCTTTGTGCGGACCGGCGCCCTGCTGGACTACCTGCACCAAAAGTGGGAGGAGCACGACCGGTGGAGAGCCTATACAAATGACAGCGGCTTGGATTTGTTCGTGGGGGATGTCATCTACAACGCGATGCCAAACCGTGAACCCTCCACTAAATACTACATACCAGAACGCTTCTACAAAGGCGGGTACCCTCCGTACGCAGGCGGAGGCGGGGTGGTGTACTCTCGCTCCCTTGCAATGCGACTGAAAGAGGTGTCGGAGAGGGTGCGCCTCTTCCCCATAGACGATGTTTACCTGGGAATGTGCCTGCACAGACTCGGGCTCACTCCCGCCCACCACCCGGGCTTTTTGACATTTGACCTCCCGGAATCGGACAGGGGCAACCCGTGCGCGTACAGGTCTGTGCTGCTGGTTCACAGACGCAGTCCCAAGGAGATGCTGACGCTGTGGAACCAGCTGCAGAATCTCCCCGGTCAATGCTGAGGCTCATTTGCCTGCCAAATAGGATTCATTGAGGACGGGATGAAATGCAGTCACCGCACTTGACAACACGTGGACACTGTGGTTGCAGCTTCCTGTCAAGCAGGTTGTGCCTACTGATGGACCCATGTAGTCTAAGAGTTACCCACCTAGACTGATCTACCTCAAGGGTACATCTGTTTTGAGGGCATTACACCGATGTTTTTTAATCAATACTGATTGTGTATTTGTGCTCTTTCAGGTTAAAACTCTCATGTCATGACCCTATAAAGACGATATTAATGGAATACCTAACAAATACAGTAATTGTCTTTGTGATCTGTTCGCTGGTGAACATGATTTAATTTGTGTTTTACAGATGTTAAGTCAGCAAACAAGATTAAATCTCAGCACTGTAGTAAATATAACCGATCCTTCCTGTGCAGCCTTTGGTAAGTTTTGTAATGATTTACGCAAAAGTCACACGCTGATGTCTTTTATTTTGTTCTGGGAAAAACAGGGGCTTCCAAATTTTACACAACTCAACAAATTCCAGTAAGATTGAATTTTTTTTCTTCTCTGTCACGAATTACAAATAATTAGAAGAACTGACTGATGATGTTATACAGTTGTCTTCAAACTATGAGAAATGGGTTATATTTAGAGATGAACCGAGCTTAATGTTGTTTTGTGGCTGGATTGCTTTAAAAATTATAGATTTTCTAAGGTAAATAAACATTTGTATCTGAAAACATAAAAAATATCAATATTTATTTGTCTTATTATAGTCATATAATAAAATTATATTTTGATTGATCCACTGACCATACTATCTCTTTAAAAGGACAGAAAAGATTTCTAAATAAAGCTGGAAAAACCCAGAGAATTTAGAGTCTGACCTTTGGAGAATATGAGGTCACAAGGATCATTATGAAAATTCGCAGCTGTGTGTATATGCACCTGCATTAAAAAGAGCTGGTCACAGTAATTGCTCTGATTTGCATGTTGGTTTTCAAATGAAATATGAAAGATGTGATGTTTTCAACTCTGTGTTGGATCCTGACTTTCTACAGAATAAAGAAACAATACAGACAACTTTAGTTGTATGAGCGAAACCTTGAAAAACATACGTGTTTAAATGTTTTAAGTAAATGCATCTTTGCCTTAATGAGACAGTTTTACATGAAAACAAAGGAGGGAACATGTTGGAGGACGACGAGCAGGAGATGGGAATCCTCTCTCCCTGGAGGTGAGAATGCTCCAGAGAATGAAACTTGAGATAAAAACAAGACGGATCAAGGAGAGAGAGTCACTGTGTTCACACTGAGCAGTTCTCATATGAGAACCTTAGGAGATTTCTTAAATTTTAGGGGATGTTATGTCTCAGCCTCAGTAGAAATTGTTTCCTCTTCCCTGTCTGGTCTCCGTCATTGATTTCAGTCCTAATGGGCAGACAGTGGTTTCAGAGTAATGTGGTTGGAGGAGAGTAAATCCTGTGAACCTGAGAACGATCTCTGAGCTGCTGAACTCGGATGAGGAAGAAGGTATTGATGCAAAGTGAGTTCAATTCATTTGCTTCTTTTATTTCGAGTGTTTCCTTCCAGATGTGTTTCTAACATCTGATAAAATGTTGATTTCATTCTAGGTGAAGTGACACTTTAATATTGTGACACAAGTTTTAGTGACATCTAGTGTTGAAGTCTTGTAAATGCAGGAGGCTTCCTGACGATTCAGGAACGATCCAGTGACGTCACCAGTCCTGACTAACAGCCCCTCCCAGTGGAGAGCTGTGGTAACGACCGGAAAGTTCCTGAAGCCACTGGAGCTCCTGCAGTCAGAGAATAAAAGCTGAGCCCGTCCCACAGCTGAGACACAAAGCAACACCAGCAGCAAAGAAGAGACTCACAACAAGACGACTCCACACTGAACTGTGAAGATGCTGTGCTCTCATGGACTCCACTCTGCCCTCAGTCCCTCCATCAGCCTCTACTGGCCTGTACGCAGCCTGCGGCCGGAGGTCAGACCTCTGCTCCAGCAGCAGGATCGACTGCAGAGGGACCTACACCAGCTGTGCAGCAGTCTGCAGCTGATGGACACACTTCAACACCACATCCTGGAGGAGAAGGAGCATCTCCAAACCAGCGAGGCCCAGCAGCCGGTCTCCTTCCAGCAGCCGGTCTCCTTCCAGCTGCAGAAAGACGGAGAGACCTTTGGCCTGACCCTGGACACTGAAGGCTTCTCCCCAGAGGAGCTGAGTGTCAGGCAGGTGGGCAGGAAGCTGAGAGTCAGCGGGAGGACGGAGAAGAAGCAGGAGGACGGGAAAGGCTCCTACTCCTACAAGCTCCAGGAGTTCAGACAGGAGCTGGATCTGCCTGAAGGGCTGAAGCCTGAAGCCGTCACCTGCTGCCTGGCTCCAGACGGGAAGCTGCACATCCAGGCAGCCAGAGCTCCACCTGCTGAGGAGGCCGAGAGAGAGCTGACGATCCAGAGGAGCACGGAGGAGCAACCACAGCAGAGTGTGTGTTCACACACAGAAGAGAGGGAGACAGACGACAGCACACAGGAGCAGGCTCCACACAAGGACTGATCTCAATGCTGCTGTGAACATGTGCTTCTAGAAAAGAGTTTAATGATGATTCTGTTTTTCAAAGTGTAATCAACAAATACACTGTAAATATATAAAGTCTGTTTTATAAATGAATAATGAGCATGTTTGTGTTTGTAAATAGTCCTGATTAAATAAACATATCCAAACTTCATTATCATTTCTTTGGTGTATTATTCAATTGTTGTTTTTATTAAGGTAAATCTTATAAAGAACAAAATTGAAAAACAGGAAAGACACTTGTTCATGGTTAAAATATCCACAAAATACAACTGACACAGCTGATGATTCAGTTTTTTAATTGGAAGCTCAATAAATGAATGCACTATAAATTAAACAATCTCTCTTTTATTTTAATATGTTTCTGGTATTTCACAAAATGCTACATTTTAAATGTCTTGTTAGGTTAAAAAAATGAACTTGACAGTAAAAAATTTTTCCTCTAATAAAGGTTTGACCAAAAATTAACTGTGAATTTAAATCATTAACACTGACAGTTACTCTATAATACTCTATGCTCTAATTCTTACTTTCATGATCGCTGCAGATGGATCATATTTTAAATTCCACCCCTTGGATCATAAGATTGATTAGTTCCTGATGAAGGTGGTTTTGAAATCAGCCGAGAAGTTATTCAATTAATTTCTGTTTTCATTCAAATGAAGGCAACATGTGATTCATTATTTCTGTCACAGAGACAAAGAAGAAAAGAGGTCGCACTGAAATCAATATGTATGACAATGAAATTAATTTGCAAAGACTATTTCAACAATAGCTTGATTTCTTGTTTGATGATGGTAAAACTCATCTCTGTTAATATTCACAGTTTCATAAATTCATCAGTAAAGATGAACAAAAACTATTAAATAACATGAGGTTATTTTATGATTTCGTCTAATATGATATCATGAAAATCAAACTTTTCACAAAGAATGTTGTGAAATCAATACTGAGTCAACATTTATAATTTTAGTTTAGATAAAGAAGTTTTTCTATCCTCATTAAACTGAGCCAATTATGTGATTCTTACAAATAAACTGTTTAGGTATGTGGGTGTGTCTTTTGTGATCGATCCTATAAATGATCAATCAGTATATAAATATACTAGTTATACTTAATGCTGTTTTGTGGCTGGATTGCTTTAAAAATTATAGATTTTCTAAGGTAAATAAACATTTGTCACTGAAAACATACAAAATGTCAATATTTATTTGTCTTATTTATATTCATATAATAAAATTATATTTTGATTTATCCACTGACCATACTAACTCTTTAAAAGGGCAGAAAAGATTTCAAAATAAAGTTGGAAAAACCCAGAGAATTTAGAGTCTGACCTTTGGAGAATATGAGGTCACTAGGATCATTATGAAAATCTGCAAATGTGTGTCTATGCACCTGCATTGAAAAGAGTTGGTCACAGTAATTGCTCTGATTTGCATGTTGGTTTTCAAATGAAATATGAAAGATGTGATGTTTTCAACTCTGTTTTGGATCCTGACTTTCTACAGAATAAAGAAACAATACAGACAACTTTAGTTGTATGAGCGAAACCTTGAAAAACGTATGTGTTTAAATGTTTTAAGTAAATGAATCTTTGCCTTAATGAGACATGAAAACAAAAGAGGGAACATGTTGGAGGACGACGAGCAGGAGATGGGAATCCTCTCTCCCTGGAGGTGACAATCCCCTAGAGAATGAAACTTGAGATAAAAACAACAAAGGGAATAGACGGATAAGAGAGGGAGAGTCACTGTGTCCACACTGAGCAGTTTTCCTATGAGCAAATTATAGATCAAAAAAGATTTCTTAAATTTTAGGGGATGTTATGTCTCAGCCTCAGTAGAAATTGTTTCCTCTTCCCTGTCTGGTCTCCGTCATTGATTTCAGTCCTAATGGGCAGACAGTGGTTTCAGAGTAATGTGGTTGGAGGAGAGTAAATCCTGTGAACCTGAGAACGATCTCAGAGCTGCTGAACTTGGATGAGGAAGAAGGTATTGATGCAAAGTAAGTTCAATTTAATATGTGGTAATTAAATATACCTAGATGATAAAGCTTTTAGTTATATTATTACTGTAGTGGCTACAGTCATTTGCTTCTTTTAATTCGAGTGCTTCCTTCCAGTAGTTTCTAACATCTGATAAAATGTTGATTTCATTCTAGGTGAAGTGACACTTTAATATTGTGACACAAGCTTTAGTGACATCTAGTGTTGAAGTCTTGTAAATGCAGGAGGCTTCCTGACGATTCAGGAACGATCCAGTGACGTCACCAGTCCTGACTAACAGCCCCTCCCAGGGGAGAGCTGTGGTAACGACCGGAAAGTTCCTGAAGCCACTGGAGCTCCTGCAGTCAGAGAATAAAAGCTGAGCCCGTCCCACAGCTGAGACACAAAGCAACACCAGCAGCAAAGAAGAGACTCACAACAAGACGACTCCACACTAAACTGTGAAGATGCTGTGCTCTCATGGACTCCACTCTGCCCTCAGTCCCTCCATCAGCTGCTACTGGCCTGTACACAGCCTGCGGCCGGAGGTCAGACCTCTGCTCCAGCAGCAGGATCGACTGCAGAGGGACCTACACCAGCTGGTCAGCAGTCTGCAGCTGATGGACACACTTCAACACCACATCCTGGAGGAGAAGGAGCATCTCCAAACCAGTGAGGCCCAGCAGCCGGTCTCCTTCCAGCTGCAGAAAGACGGAGAGACCTTTGCCCTGACCCTGGACACTGAAGGCTTCTCCCCAGAGGAGCTGAGTGTCAGGCAGGTGGGCAGGAAGCTGAGAGTCAGCGGGAGGACGGAGAAGAAGCAGGAGGACGGGAAAGGCTCCTACTCCTACAGGCTCCAGGAGTTCAGACAGGAGCTGGATCTGCCTGAAGGGCTGAAGCCTGAAGCCGTCACCTGCTGCCTGGCTCCAGACGGGAAGCTGCACATCCAGGCAGCCAGAGCTCCACCTGCTGAGGAGGCCGAGAGAGAGCTGACGATCCAGAGGAGCACGGAGGAGCAACCACAGCAGAGAGTGTGTTCACACACAGAAGAGAGGGAGACAGACGACAGCACACAGGACCAGGCTCAACACAAGGACTGATCTCAATGCTGCTGTGAACATAAACTTCTAGAAAAGAGTTTAATGATGATTCTGTTTTTCAAAGTGTCAACAACAATACACTGGAAATATATAAACTGTCTTTTATATAAATGAATAATGAGTTTGTGTTTGTGTGTATGAATAATCAAAAATAAATCAATATATTACAAAAACATTATTATTTCTTTAGTGTATTATTTAATTGTCAAAGTATGTGCAGGTAAATCTTACAAAGATAGATAGATGGATACTTTATTAATCCCGTGGGAAATTCAGACAACTGAACGTTAAAAACAGAAATTATTGCTGTGTGATCCAACAATAATTAGTCAGAAATCAGTATATAGCCCTAATTTCAATGGTATACATCTATATACTGATTGATTATTTATAGGATCAATCACATTGATTGCATTGTTTGTAAAAAGAATGAAACAACCAACCATTTGTAAGAATCACATAAGTCCCTCAGTTAAATGAGGATAGAAAAATGTCTTTAATCTAAACTAAAATCATAAAAAATGACTCAGTATTGATTTCACAAATTCTTTGTGAAAAGTTTGATTCTCATCATAGGAAATCATATCATAACCTCATGTTATTAAATAGTTACTGTTCATCTTTACTGAGGAACTTATGAAACTGTGAATACTAACAGAGATGAGTTTTACCATCATCAAACATGATATCCAGCTATTGTTGAAATACTCTTTGCAAATTAATTTCGTTGTCATACATATTGATTTCAGTAAGCCCTCTTTTCTTCTTTGTCACTGTGACAGAAATGATGAATCACATGTTGCCTTCATTTGAATGAAAACAGATATTAATTGAATAACTTCTCGGCTGATTTTAAAACCACCTTCATCAGGAACTTATCAATCTCATGATCCAATCGATCATAAAAGTAAGATATAGAGCATAGAGTATTATAGAGTAACTGTCAGTGTTAATGATTTAAGTTCAGTTAATATTTGGTCAAACCTTTATTAGAGGAAGATTTTGTTACACTCAAGTTCATTTTTTTTTACCCCTAACAAGATATTTAAAATGTAACATTTTATGAAATACCAGAAAAATATTAAATGAAAAAGAGAGATTGTTTAATATATGGTGCATTGATTGATTAAGCTTCCAATTAAAAAACTGAAGCATCAGCTGTGTCAGTTGTATTTTGTGGATATTTTAACCATGAACAAGTGTCCTTCCTGTTTTTCCGTTTTGTTCTTTATAAGATTTTCCTAAATAAAAACAACAATTGAATAATACGCCGATGAAATGAAAATGAAGTTTGGATATATTTATTTAATCAGGATTATTTACAAACACAAACATGAATCATTATTCATTATAAAACAGACTTTACATAGTTCCAGTGTATTTGTTGATTACACTTTGAAAAACAGAATCATCATTAAACTCTTTTCTAGAAGCACATGTTCACAGCAGCATTGAGATCAGTCCTTGTGTGGAGCCTGCTCCTGTGTGCTGTCGTCTGTCTCCCTCTCTTCTGTGTGTGAACACACACTCTGCTGTGGTTGCTCCTCCGTGCTCCTCTGGATCGTCAGCTCTCTCTCGGCCTCCTCAGCAGGTGGAGCTCTGGCTGCCTGGATGTGCAGCTTCCCGTCTGGAGCCAGGCAGCAGGTGACGGCTTCAGGCTTCAGCCCTTCAGGCAGATCCAGCTCCTGTCTGAACTCCTGGAGCTTGTAGGAGTAGGAGCCTTTCCCGTCCTCCTGCTTCTTCTCCGTCCTCCCGCTGACTCTCAGCTTCCTGCCCACCTGCCTGACACTCAGCTCCTCTGGGGAGAAGCCTTCAGTGTCCAGGGTCAGGGCAAAGGTCTCTCCGTCTTTCTGCAGCTGGAAGGAGACCGGCTGCTGGAAGGAGACCGGCTGCTGGGCCTCACTGGTTTGGAGATGCTCCTTCTCCTCCAGGATGTGGTGTTGAAGTGTGTCCATCAGCTGCAGACTGCTGCACAGCTGGTGTAGGTCCCTCTGCAGTCGATCCTGCTGCTGGAGCAGAGGTCTGACCTCCGGCCGCAGGCTGCGTACAGGCCAGTAGAGGTTGATGGAGGGACTGAGGGCAGAGTGGAGTCCATGAGAGCACAGCATCTTCACAGTTCAGTGTGGAGTCGTCTTGTTGTGAGTCTCTTCTTTGCTGCTGGTGTTGCTTTGTGTCTCAGCTGTGGGACGGGCTCAGCTTTTATTCTCTGACTGCAGGAGCTCCAGAGGCTTCAGGAACTTTCCAGTCGTTACCACAGCTCTCCACTGGGAGGGGCTGTTAGGCAGGACTGGTGACGTCACTGGATCTTTCCTGAACGATCATGAAGAACTCCTACATTTGCAACACTTCAACACTAGATGTCACTCAAACTATTGTCACTATAATAAAATGAGACTTCACCCAGAATTAAATAAACATTTTATCAGATGTTAGAAAGTACAGGAAGGAAACACTTGAAGTGATAATAACTAGTAAAAGTATTCAGAGAACTAGAAGTGGTTGTTTTGTCAGAACTGCTGACATCACTGGATCTTTCCTGTTTTTTCAGGAAGTTTCTTTTCTGACACAATCTTGTTTAAACAATGAGATGAATGCAGTTGACCCAACTTCTATAATAAATCTTTGACTTTTTATTAAATTTGGTTTTGATTCTTTCTCAGGATAAAACAAACTGCTCCTTGAAGTTTGAATTTTAAAAAGACTTTAAGGAAAGGTGAAGTTTTCTGATTTGAATGACATCTGAGGGATGAAACATGTTATTTAACATCTCATTATGACGCATTTGTGTTTTTTATAAACAGAGCTCGTCTCTTCCCTTTTCTAATATACATACCTTTCCAGCAGGTGGCAGCAATTCCTAACCCTTAATCTTACCGGTTCAAAACGGCATTAACTCATTTGCTATCTTCACCACTAGTTGTCGTCCTAGTTCATAAAAAGAATATGAATACACTAACGCACATGAAATAAGAAACTCAGTGATCATTGACATTTTCAGTTATTCTCAGTTTCCAATTAATAGCAATTTTTTAATTGATTAATTAATTTTTAATCATATTGATATTTTCCGTGACATTTTTATAGATTGTTAGTTTTCATTCTAAAGTAACACAACCTTATTAGAGCTATAATACATCATCACTACATCAGTGATTAGATCTCCTCTGTGGAACGAGAGACTGCCTCTGAAAGCACTGGGGCAAAATCAAGTAAGAAATAAAATATCAGTCGTTAATGTTTCATAAACGACTCCTTGGTCGTCCATGTTTTAGTAATAAATGTGCCGTCGTGGCAAATATCATTATATTCACATCGTTTAAACCTCTCATCCGCCTGTTTTTTGTATTTATTTACCCAGAGAGTGCAAAGGAGAGACCTGGAACTGTGAGCTGTGCAGAGAAGTAGGGCAAGAACAACACAGAAGGCAGGATTTCAACCCACAGTCTTCTTTTCAACATATTCCATCTCTCATGAAAAAAAGGGAAAGATGGATGATGAAACCTGGACTGGCAAACACAGCGCTCGCTGCTCGGGGATGGTGCCAAGGCTGGTGTCAATGTTTTTGACACATAAAGAGAATGCATGAGTTTTTATTTTGGGGAGGGAGGGATTTTTTGTTTTTTTTTAGTCATGGATTCACCTTTGGATGAACTCCCCGAAGTGAAGGCAGGATGGAAGTGAGGAGGAGGAGGAGAACGAAAGGTAGCGGAAATAGAGGAAGGATGAGGAGGAGGAGGATGAGGAGGAGAAAGCAAGGCTCAGCTCCATGTAAATCATCTGCACTGTTCTCCTGATGCTGCATGTGTGCACAAACACACACATTTATTGACGCACACACACAAATGACATCCACAAACTCACACTTCCTTGTTCCTGTCTTAGTTAGTCCCCGCTGGAGATGCTTTTTAATGCAGCATAATCCCCCTCTTTCCCCAGAACACATAAAAGAGATATCCTTCTATCTGTGTAAGTGGTTCTGACGGCCACCAGCTCATCTCACACACACACACATGACACAACACAACAGACACACACAAAAACAGACAAACACACACACACTCACACACTGCCTCCAGCTCATCAACATGCAGTTATTCCTTTGGCGCTGGATTGCAGGTTGTTAATTGGCTGCCAAGCAGAATGTGTCTGTTGCTGTGTGTGTGTGTGTGTGTGTGTGTGTGTGTGTGTGTGTGTGTGTGTGTGTGTGTGTGTGTGTGTGTGTGTACTGCAGAGCCGGGGGTTGCTCAGACATTCCCGTCACGTCTCTGAGCCTCGATTAAGACGTTGCTCCAGTTTCGCACAGACAGACATGTGGGGAGGCGGGGGGGAGGAGAGGATACAGCAGGAGGGGGGGGGAGAGAGAAAGATGAGAGAACGCAGGAGGAGTGGGGAAGAGGGAAAGAGAGGTGATGAGGCGGGACTCGGCAGAGAGAGGAGGGGAGAAGAAGTGAAGGACGAGGGAGAGAGGTGGTGAAATGCTGCAGTGGCTCTGGGACTGATAACTCTCCTGTGCCGACGTCCTTATCTCAACTGTAGTGATGCAAAGAAGAGGAAGAGGAGGAGGAGGCAGGTATTTTCAGGGGATGTGGACTTCCTGTCGTGGAAGTTCATCTTCTGCCTTGATAAAGAGAGGTGTGTGATGGACGTCTCCTGGTTTAATCTACAGTGGGATAGATCTGTGATGCTCAGAGGACGTGCAGTAGAGTGTTCACCTCCACCAAGTTCAAGTTCACAAGACCCGGTCTTCTATTAGTCACCTGATATATCTTGTTCTGTAATAAATAAAAAAGTCAGTAAAATAAGTAAATATTAGGAAATAGTATAGTACGTTTTTGGGGGTTTAGTAAAAAGCCACATACGACCAAACAGTCACGGCTTTCTTCTGGTCATCAAATGAATGAGTTCATATTCTGTGGTCGTGCTGGTCCTCAGTTCATTTTTCGATACTGGACAGTTGTGAGAGCACATTCCCTTGCAGCTGCTAACAGGAGGGGCCAGATGCTGTTTGGGTGAAATGTGTTTGTCGATCAAGTTCAACATTCAAACAACTCGGAAACTCCCAGGGCCCTTTGCACATGCTCACTTCTGTCACTGCCCAAGGGAAACTCAAACTGGTGACAAAGATGAGACTGTCCAAGAAGCTTGACGGCATCAGATGTTGCCGATTTACCAGAAACAGGAAAGTGGTGCAGTACTCGAGCGAGTGCAGGAGTTAGGACTCTCATCCAGTGGGACGCTGCTCCACAGGAAGTCCACAAATGGAGGAGATGAGGAGGAGAACAAGTTGACATTAAATGTTCCTGAGGTTCTGCAAGTGAGAAGGTCCCAGTCTGTTGCTTTTCACATTTTCTGGAACTTTCCCGGCTTGCTCCCTGGTGAAATGCTGGAAGGAGCCGATGTGAGAATACAGGACGAGACAACAAGCTGCCAGCGTCTGAGTCGAGCTGAAGGTTCTGGACAATTTCCTGTTCTTCTGACACAAACAATATTCCGGAGGTTCAGCTTTACAGTAAACTTCCAAATAAACATAGCATCCCTGAATAATCCAAGAGGCGGCTGTGTGTCTGTGCAGAGGAACATCAAGGACATCAGTGGGGAAAAGAAAGATGTTTGAATCCAGAGTCGTGGGGGAAAAACACTTACACAACCAGCCGCCCCTCCCCACTCGCAAATCTATAGGAGACGCTGCAAGGGGGGGGGAGAGAGAAAATGAAATAAGACCAAAAGAACGAGATACACAAAGAGAAGAAGAGTCTCGCTGTGAGAAAACTGTATTTAAAACAGAAAACAGTGACACAAAAAGGACACACACAACGTCGCAACAGGGGGGAACAGAGTGATAATTGGAAGGTTATAGATTCTGAGCTCTGGGTTTATGCCCTAATGAAGCCATGAGAGACTGTCAGACGTTTCTAGGCCACACACAAACACACACACAGACACACACTGGGTCATACGATACACAAACATGCTCTCAGTACACACACATACACAACACATACAGATTCTTTATAAATTGCAGATCGCCTGTTATGTAATTGTGACAGAACAAGCGAGACAGAGAGAGAGAGGACAGGAAGCTCTGGTCTAATCAGACGTCTCCCAGCTGTCTGTCACACTGTGGCCATGTTGCCTCACAGCTGCAGCACCCACACGCCTTGTTTCGCTTCGACAACTCACCATTGTGTTAATCGCTCCGGGTCAGATGTTCGCTGCTGACGACAACTGCTAAAAACAAACTAAAAGCTCATCGGCAGCGTGAGCTTATACAAATCTTTTAAAACTGACACTTGAGAGGGAAAGAAATGAGAGGGATCAAGTTTTGGTGTCTTATCCAGAGCACAAAGGTCCAAGTCGCTTGCACTGGATGTTTTCTGGAACTTTTCTCCCAGCCAGCTCTTTGGTGAAATGTCTGTGTGAGCCCTTGTGAGAAGGTAACGTAGAAAACTCCCTAAAGATTCAAACCAACCAGCATTTCAATGACCCTTCTAACACGCTTCTGACAAAAAGAACATAAATATCTCATAGACGTCACCTTGAAAAGACGAGAAGATAAGGGTCAACGCCTGATGTGCTGTAAACAGAAACACGTGATTTACACGTCATGTCCTCCCTCTCGTGTCTTCTACTGAAACGCCATCGTTCGCCTGGATGCTCTTTTGTTGACATGAAAAGACATTTTCCATTTTCATGAAGTTCATGTCTGGAAAGAATGTATTCGAGAAGAATCCGCTCTTGAGGGTCTTCTGCGAAAGCATTTGGTTTTTATCAGCTTTGGTGACCTTGAGTCTCCTTTATTTCTGTTGGTGTGTGTGTGGGCGTGCGTGTGTGTGTGTGTGTGTGTGTGTGCGTGTGCGTGTGTGTGTGTGTGGTACTGTGGTCTCAATGATGTCAAGGTGCTATCATGTTTGTTTGATGGAGGATAATTAAATAGGTTATAGATACCAGCCTACTCTCATCACTATTGATTCACTTGCAGCATGTATGAACACACGTGCGCACACACACACTCTCACACACACACACACACACACATACAAACACACACACTCTACTCTAAAGCCGCTGGTCTCTAAGAGGAGACGTGTGATACTCCCACATCGGCTATCAACAACCTTTCATGTTTTAATGGGCCCGTTTAACCTAATCCACACTCGCCCGCCATCCGTCAGCCGCCCCCCCACAAAAACTCAACATCAGTGGCCGTCCAAATCCAAACGCTGAGTCCTCCACTAAAGACTGTTTGTTTGATGAAAATCAATCAAATAATCCGTCCTCCGTCACGAGCCGCCTCTGTTCTCTAAATCCACAAATCTGAAGCTAAGCCCATGCACAGAAAGGCGATCAACTCGAAAAAGAGAGGAACACGTCTTAAAAATAAAAACGACTTTCGCTACAAATCAAACGGTGACACAAACCCGGGATGATAACAAAGCTGAGTTTTACTGCTGCTGATTGATGGAAACAAAATTCAACGACAGTGGTTATTTATTGTTATTTCTTTTTGGACAGAAACCTTGCTTTTCATCATCATTCTTGCGTCATCACCACGGCTGTTGAGTTCTGTTGATGGAATGAGGTTTTGCAACTGTTTGGAAAATGTAGAGCGATGCATTGTGGGACAGTTTGCAGAGAGTATGATGTACATGACACAGAGGTTATAGTTTCACTGGGGCAGACACGGCTCAGTTCATACATTTCCACACTCAGAACTCAGACACTCAACAGAAATGTCAGACAGGGACTATAGTTCACAGTAGGGGGGGGCCCTCCTGATGTTTTGAAATATCCATCCCAGAAATCCTGCTGCCACCAACTTTAGTACTTTCTCACCGTAAAAGTTTATTAGGTAGGAGATTTTAAATAATAATATGTAGCACAAACAGAGGTTTCACTGATAAATAAGTAAAAATATCACAACATAGAATAATGTCTACATCGCTCATGAACTCTGGGAAGTTAGTTTCTGGACAGGCAGGAAAAGTTCCTGAAAATATCTGACTCTGACATTTACTTTCTAACTTTGGAAAGTGGTAAATGATGCTTTACCTGTGTTGATCTGTATAAACTGACCCTTTAATACTTCTGGTGTTGCTCTATATTTGCTCTCCTTTCCCGAGCTCAGTGTCGGAGTTCGACTCTGTGTACTTTGTTTCCCACAATTCAACGAACACACATCCCCGAACACACAAACATATTTATTTACCCTCTACATCTGTACATTTTGCATGTGGCGTCTGTTTCAGTGAGGAAATGAGAAGCTCTGTTTGCCTTCGCATCTTTTCATCTAAGACGAGCAACATGTTCCTGCGGTGCAGCCGCGAGCGCCTTTGTTCTCCACGTGTTGTGTTCCTTTGTTCCCCCGTAATGTGCGTTGTTTGTCTGCGTATCATGAACGACAATGATCAGCCGTGATGGATGATGGTGACCCGATAATTGTGACAAGGACACATCATTAACATTGAAGTGGGGGGGGGGAACAATGGCGCTGCAGCTGCGAGTGCGACCGCTGCATTATTCAGACAGGACGGATGGATGGAGAGGGGGGGAAAAGGAAAAGATGAAGGGGAAGAAAATGGGGAAGAAGAGGAGACAGGAAGGGAAGGATGAGGGCGAGGGAGGGGAGGAGGGGAGGAGGGGAGGGGATGTTACGTATAGAGCGATTTATGGAAAGAAGTGGAGGGATGGAGGGATGACACAGATGGAGAGGTTCGGGATGTGATAAGAAAAATAAAAGAGAGATGGATGTGATGCGAGAGGCACCAGAGGGATGTCACGGCCCCTGACTGTTATCAAAAGCACGGTGTCATATTAAACAAAGTGTTTACGAGAATAGATTTGATGGCACAGAGAAAATATTTGTGGATTTCATATGATAATGACATTAAAATATTAGTATTTCCAATTTCGCGTCATTGTCAAACCCTCGGATCCGTAGAAAGGTCTCTTTAGCCTGATTAGCTGCGGAAACTCATTATAGCTCCCACCCACCCGTGGTAATAAGACGCCTGCCCATACATACCACCCAGCCCCCACCCTCCCCGCCATAGAAACCATTAGCAGAAACACTATGGGGACACATACATAGTGGATCTCATTGCCGGAGCACTGATCTGTAATCACCACTGTCTTTTTAAAAGGGAATAAGGCAAACTGGGCCCCGAGGACAGATGTATTGATCCTGAACCAGGATCAGTTCGCTCCATCTCTGCAGCGGCAAGAAACATTTTTAAAACACCATGTTTGAATTTGCTGTCTAGACTTTAATTTCATTTCATTTCCTCCCCTGTCTAAATAGCCCAAAGAAATTAAAGTTTATCTGAGAGACAATTCAAAGAAGTCAAACATTCACTTTTGACCCGTTTCTTCCCCAGACAGCGTTAGAGGGCTTCTGGCCGAGGAGCTGAGGTCAGGAGGTTCAGTATTGCCGCTTCTGTTTTTCTCTGGCCCTATCATGGTCTATTTTAAGTTTTGCACCATGTTGAAATTTGTTCTGTCTTGCCTTTGGTGTCAGCAAGCTGATAAAATATGCATGGTTTGGACTTTTCACCTTTCCAAATTTTATTCCTTGTATAAATCAAAGGAAAATGGAGCCTTTTATGGTTGGAGCTCATCCATGTTTGATGTGCAGCCAGGAGGGAGACCTAGATAATAGAAGCTATCAGAGACATACAGTGCTCTGAGTGTGTGAGTGTGTGTGCGAGTGTGTGTGTGCATGTGTGTCCTTTTCCAAATTCCGCTTCATTCACAAGCATTAATGGACTTGCATGTATTACAACACACGCAGACGATCTGACACTGAGCTAAATAGGTTCACGCATACATGCACACACATGTACGCACACACACACACACACATACTTATTTAATAACCACATAAAAAAATCTGACTGCAGTAAAATGCAGCCACAGAATCAACCGCTGCACGAAAACTAGAACAAGCAGCCGAGAATCTGTCTTTCATCTTCGTCAGGCAGACGTCAAACCAACACAGAGAAGACATCACGTCTGTTGAGACGTCGTCTTCACCTCGTGCATCATCCATTCACACTAATTCATCCTCTCAGTGTGATTTGAGCATTCATTGATTTTCTTTGCTGCCGGAGGAGACTACGAAAATAAGACGAGAATACCTGCAAGGGAATACCGCTTCCGGGGGGGGGGGGGGGACTGATCAAAGCAGAGTGAAGTGATTCATCATCGAGCGTCTGATGATCTGCAGGGACGGTCCCGATTGGAACTTCCCTCGTGCTTGAGTCTGTGTGGCCCCCTCAGCAGCCACTCGCTCGCTGAGGGATAGAATCAATAGTGGTTTTGGAAACATGTCTTAATAATGACTTATTACACACTGCACTGAGCACAGCCGGAGGAGCGAAGGTCACACGCAGAAATAATCCCTCTGAGATTTATGTGCATTTGCGAAAAAATTGATGCTTTGTCACCTGAGGCATTTAAAGAAAATAATCAATAAATCTCTTTATATGTAGAATATCTGTAAAACTGTTAACGTTTCCATATTTCAACCAAGAAATACACAAATTAGCCGAAACTTGTGAATAAGAGCTTTCTAATTATTATTATTTGGTAAAATGGTGTCTAAGAACAAAATATTTAGGTGTAAAATGGCAAAGTGCAGTTTCTTTTCACATGAAGTGTTTTATTTCACATTTGTCTAAGTGTGTTACATCTTAAATAAAGTGGGTCCCATAGTTGAGATAATATTCAATTAAGATCATCATTGGACGATAGGAAAACTCGAGCCCAGAATCGAGTCACATGATTGGATAAGAAAGGTGAAGCCCTAATGTGACAATAAGATAAATTGTCTCCTCGAGGTGACACAAGGATTTTATTAAGTATTTAAGGACATTGCTTTTTATCCCTGAGATCTCTGCTGCCATCCCAAAATAATGGAGGTGAATGAATTTGCATGTGTTCCTGTCACTCAGGATTATCCACAGAGTTTGTAATAACAGTTTACATTTATTGGATAGAAAGTATTAACAATTAAATCAGAGTTAAATTGATGTCATTCGATCGGTTGAGTTTTGTTTTCACATCGTTACTTAGGGAGCACGAAAAATACTTTTCTATAACATCACTTCCTGTTGTCACAACCTGCATGAGCTGCATCTATGTATATATTACATTCACTAGCTTTTTTAAATAAAGTTCAATTGTTTGAACTTAGCTGAGAAGTCAGAGGGTCCAGACTTAATAAAGCAGGTATGAAAGTGGCCTATATTCCAAAATGACAGATACTGTAAGTGCCCTCATGAGAAGCTTCTTCTGGGGGCCATGTTTCTCTTGATACGGTTGAACCTTCCCTTAAATACAGACAAAGTCACAGTTGACTTTGTGGAGAATAAAACGAAGTCGGAACTCAGATCTGAATTTGAATTGTGGCCGGTGAACGTGGAACCACAATTCAAATTCAGTGCATGGGCAGGAAAATCCCAGAAGACGGGTTTTAAATGGGAGTCACTTCATTACACATATATGATGCATTGTGATGTGTGCGGCTGACACACTCAAATGGTAGACACACACACACACAGTTTATTATTGAAATATAATATCCAGGTGATGCATTGCGGTCATTAGTTTGTCTGTGCAGAGCTCAGTGAATATTAAGACAAATGGGCTGTTCCTCACAGACACCATCACACTCTACTTGCAGCCATTAGCTCCAGTATATAAATATCTGAGGGAAGCCGAGAAATATTCACGTCATGTTCGACAAAAGGCAAAAAAGGGGCTTCGGATTTTTGTATTCTTTTATGTTTTAGTGTAAAAAGTATAGATTTATTCTACTCTATCCTGAGTTGACATTTTCTTCCACTAATCACCTTCTGCACCAACACTTTCTGGGACCAAGAGATCTTACCATCACATCACATTTGTCATCTACCCGCAAATTCCACAAACCACATATTTTGTGACTTGATCAAACTGTGAGAAACATCTGTTCCAGCTGCTTCTCTTGTAATTCCCAGTTTGAGCTGCTGCTGCTTTGCTTCAGTGTCTGAAACAAGTAGAAACCCAGTTAGCTACAAGGTTCTTCCACCATATTATGTGGTTTTAGTGCTTTTGTGCATCCAGTGTTTCTGCACTGCCGCTCCACTGTGGCTCTTTTGTTGCCGAGCTGCCTCACTTACTACACAATAATAGGCTACATTGATAAGTGACAACACTCATTACGTTATGAGCACATTACATTACGAAACAATTGTGCTAGGCTAATTTCAGGCTATTAGCTCAATTCATTTTGCTGTCAAAGCGACCCGTTAAGAAAATCCACTGAACAAATAATAAAGACTGTGCTTTGTTAGGATTTGATCGGTTCTAGTGCAGATCGCCGCGACACGATTAGTTAAATTCAATCATGCATCTTCTCCTAGAGCACAAATACAAAGTGAGTCGTGGTCCATTTGTAACATGTTAGACGCACACACATTTGTGTCGTCGCGGGGAAAAAACCTACCCATGCACGGCGGGGGCTGATTATGGAGAATGTATGGCAAGCAGACGCTGTGGAGCATAATTCCCTTCCAGCTCTCAGTGGGTAATGTCAAAATAATTATCAGATGAGACAGCTCAGTGGGCAGGCAGCACCTCTTCATTATAGAGCAAGGTTGAAGGGGGAGCGGGGGGGGGGGGTGCTGACAAGCTCCAAATGTGACAGCGTTCGAGCACCACACGGAGTTTGACATGAAACCGTTATCTTTGCTGATCTTTGTTTTTCTAAAGCACTTCTCTCACATGATTATTACCAGCAAAAGAAACAGGTACAAGCTGGGAGAAGGTAAAACATCTGCATGTGCAAACAAGGTTGTATGTCTTTTTAAAAATTAAAATCCAGATTATTATTCTTGTCTTTTCTTTAATAATCATCACCACTTTCTATACAGCCTTCGGATACGACTTCTCTACGATATATTGGGAGCAAATGAGAACAAAGACTAGAAAAGGGTTGTGAAATTCATATTTTGAAGAATAGTATGGAAGGATTTATGTTCTTGGTTGAAAAATAACACAGAGACACTGGAGCACGAGCTGGGAAAAGTATTATTGAAGACAAAGTTACTTTTATACATTTCTAAATAAGGACAATGAGAAATAAATATTGCATCCATCTAGATTTACGGAGGGGAACTGCAGCTCAGTCTTTTTTATTACGCCTCTGACACATTAGCGATAATTATGACATATTTCCCTTTGCATAATGGCACATGCATTTTCATGAGGTCGTTGCAGTTAATTTCATCACCAAACATGGAAATGTGTTTGTGAGCAGTCGGGAAGAGGCGCCGGTGAAATTCAGTCGGAAGCTCGGTTTTATTTTCATGAGGAAAATTCGAACAAAAGAGTGTGTGTGTGGCCGGGGGAAGATGTGTGTGTCTGTGTGTGTGTGTGTGTGTGTGTGTGTGTGTGTGTGTGTGTTTGTGTCACAGTGACAAACATCATTAGAGCAGATAAATGGCTTCCGTGCGTGTGAGAATGAGTGTGTGCAGTATTGTACTTGTTATTAATACATTACCGCCCCGTGTCTCAGGTTAACTCCACTTTCATCTCACCTTGACCGACCTTCCTCACACACACATGCGTGGATGCACAAACACAAACTTAAACACCCCCCCCCCCCCCCCCCCCCCCCCGCACCCACACACACCCACACACAGAGCCATTGCACCAAAGGGACTTCACATTAGGGACATTTCTGCTCACATGATTGACTGCTTGGAATAAAGGACCTTGGAAAAACATCTGGGCAAGTGACAAATACGTCCCTCTGGCTGCCTTTCTCTGAAGGAGACGGATACCGAGAGAGAGAGAGAGATAGAGAGAGAGAGAGAGAGAGAGAGAGAGAGGGGGGAAGCCAATGTGTGGGTTGTGTTATCTCCAGTGCTACACAAAGACCTGCTAGACTGCTACCACTGGCGCTGTCTCTGTCTCTCTCTCTCATTCTGTGTGTGTGTCTGTGTGTGTGTGTGTCAGTGTGTGTCCTCGCCAGCCACTTCACATCACACAGCCCTCTCATGGCAGGCGTCGGATCAGTAGCAGAATGGATAAGGCTATTTACCAGCAGCTTATTCGGTCGGGGGTCAGACCTGTGGTAACAGTTTAATGGGTGTAGAGGGCGGCTGCTACACGGAGAGAGAGAGAGGTTTTATCTGTCCGCCTGCACCTTGTGCTGGCATCTGCATGGAAAAGGATTTTAGGAAATTACAATTTCTTGTGACAACCAGGGGGGGGGGGGGCAGGAACTGGACACAAGAAAGACATGATTCATGGATTTGTTTTTTCCTTTTAATTTAAAGTTTAAACGTTGAAATTTGAATTCATGTCGATATTGATATGATCTCCTGAAACCTGCTGCTGTAATGAAACTGCTGGAATATGGAACGCCGAGTGTTCTGACTGAATATCAGACTTCAGAGACCTCCCGCTCTCGACTGCTTGTGTGCTTCATCGAGCACGCTATGTAAACATCCTCTGAGCACCGCCGGGGTTTCAATTCTGACGTTGTAATCACGCAAAATTAAATAAATATATCCCCTTTAAAAGCTTATTCTAAACTGCAGTTGTACACACAACATGAGGAATATTCCTTCTGGGAAAAGCTGAGGGAAATTGTGAGGTGACCGTAACACCCCCGCCCCTTGCGCAAGGCTTAATGATTCCTCTGCAAGTTTCAGCCTTCTACAAAAAGAGAAGTCTAGGTCAAGTCTCCCTTACAGCAGCACTTCCACTTCGGAGCACCCGGCCCACTGGAAAATAAATCTGCACCAGCACCAGCTTTTGAATACAAAGTACCTCCTGCACCTCGTCCAGCTGGGCTCCTACGATAACTCTTCTCCCTTTGACGAACAAATCGCATGAAACGTGTTCTAATTAGCACAAATCAAACCTCCGAGACAAAGTCATTGCACAAACACATGCAAGACGAGAAATGCATGCACACACACACACACACACACACACATGCCTGTATCTTACATACTTGTATGAAAAGAAAGCCCGTAGATTCACAGGCACCCAAACAACCCCACCTAAACTGACAGCTAAGGTTTCTCGCTGAAGGTCATTCATGGTGATTAAAGAGGCGTCTCTGCAATGATTTCCAAATGACCCCTGGGACGTCAGGACCACTGACACCTCTTCAAGAGAAAATTACTTTGCGGTGCCCCGAGATGCCCGACTGCCGACTGACAGGGTGACAAGCTAATAGACAGCGAGGGGGAGCAGAGAGATGTAAAACGCAAACAGAGAGGCAGACGGGGGAAGACTTAATAGAGTCGTGGATAAAACTGAGAGTCACAGCGACACGGGGACGTGCGGCTTGTAACCGTCAAACCAGACAGAGACGGTCGAAGCAAATCAGAGGCAAACAAGCGGAGAGGCTTCGTGGAGACATGGGAACATACACAGAGAGACGGGGAACCAGCTGAAAACCAGTGTCCTGTCCATCCATCCATTCAAGAACAATCCCAGTCAGCACCAATGGGAGTACGGCCCCAGTGCAATCTCAACACACACCCACCCACACACACACACCCACCCTGCAGCTCTTTTCCTCAAGCCGCTGATACAGAGGTTTTGGTAATAGCCATCCTGAAGGTGTGATGGCTAATTTCACCTTCATACACTTCATGTGTGTGAGCGTAATAATCACCTTGAGCCATGCAGGCGGCAGATTCCCCCAGAGATCAGGAAGTCCTGATTTGACATCATAACACACACACACACACACCCCCCCCCCACACACACACACACACAGTGACAGTATTAAAATACAAACAACTGTAGCAGCGTATGAACCAAGCGTCACCTTCACATATAATTCAAGGTTAACGCACATATGATGAAAAGACGTGTGAATTAAAGATTAGAAAAAAAAAATGGTTTATGCAAATTGTGATCACTTTTGTTGAAACTGTCTTTTGGATTTAGAGAAAGACATATCCCATGAATAATTTGCATCTTGCTAGTGAAACCAGACGACTTGTAAATGAATCGTGAGCCTGATTCCCACGTTAGTTATCGACTCCTTTGTCTGAGCAGCATCACACACACACACAGACGTGTGAACTGCTGACATCAGCGACTGGTTCCACGCGTCTGACAGACACATCATTGCCCGAGCTTGCATCATCAGGTTTTTTTTTAAGAAAACAGCATGCATTTTAAAAACCTCAGAGCTCATTATATTCATAACCCGCCAATGAACCATATTCCACTTGATGCACTGCTGATGATAACGTGTACCGAGACGGGAACGCTGTAATTTAGGGTGACTCTCCCCAGATCAAAACACATGCCTCAGCTCACTTCTCCGTCTGTCTCCGTCTCCTCCTCCCTCTCGCTCTCCGCGAGGACAAAGAGAAGGAACCGCTAACTAGCTCCCTTGTTACCCCGACAATTGGTATCTCAACCAATAAACCGTGTCTAATTGCATTGCTGGGAAACATCTTTTAGCAATTACATTGTTTGGCTAAAGCAGCTCATTACGTGGAAACCAGCAGGGGACGAGAAGGCAGACAAAGAAACACAGATCACAAATCCTACTCAGACGATGAAGAGGAAGAAAACAGTGAAGTTCACAGCCTGTTCGTTCGGTCTGTGACGTGAGGGAGAAGAAGAAGAGCTTCAAGGTTCTTTGGACCAAGTGGATTAAATTCTCTCTTCCACCTGATTCAGACCAGAGCAGAAACAAAAAACACTGCAGTTGGAAATTACCCTCGGTTTGTTAGCATAGCTGCCGGTGTTGGGTATTTGTACGTGTTTATATGACTTTGAAGTACTAAAGCGCCTCAGCAGCGAGTGCATATGAAGCTACAGTCGGAACCTGAAGGGTCAGTTCCCACTTGCTCTGCTGAAGGCGAGCTCAGGCTTATCACACAGTACTTGGCAGTTAGTTTAGTAACATATAAAAGCTTTTGTCATGGAGCGGGTACAGAGGGCAAGTGTCTGGCTGTTTCCTGGAGGCAGCAAGTACCAGAATACACTCAGTGCACTTTTACCTGGCAAAGCTTTGCTGCAAGAGCAAATAAGCCCGAATAGCTGAAATGTTTCTTTGTTATAAAGCATTAAATCCAATAACTGTATTGCACAAGTTACAAATTTGAACGGACAATTACTGTGAATAATAAAAATGTGCAATCCTTACAAAGATGGTTACAATTACCAAAGTAAGGGATTTAGCCTCTGATGTCCATGAACGTCTGCAAAAATGTGAACAGCAATGGCTCCATTAGTAAATATTAATAAATATAAAAAATATTTAGTTGAGATAAGTCTATCTGGACGAAAAAGGTTGACGTTAGCATAGCAGCTAAAAATGGCTGAATACGTCCTTTGGTTCAACAGATAGTCGAACACAGACTTTTACTCTTTAGCCTTATTGCTTCTACAATAATCAACAAGATGCAACACGACATTAAAAATCGACCTGTGAATGAGACAATCAAATCATCACATCGATCATTTTTAAAAATGTTTTATTGCAAAAATATAAACTTTGATAACACACTACAAAAACATCATCACAAACATAATACATGACACGTCTCAAAGACAAACCAATAGCACATCGATAGTTAAGTATTTTTACTGTGCTTTCAATGAATCACAAAAAACAGTTATTCAAATCGTTTTAAAACTTTATGTGTGAGTTATGGAAAACCAGTCGTTTGAGCTGGGGGGGGGGGGGGGGGGGACCTAAGAACTGCAAACCTGCTTTTTGTTTGTTGACACTTTGAGTGAAAGCTGCACAATCATTTTCCCCTCAGACCACGTGTGTCATGTTGGAATGAGTGAACCCATCTTTCCACTTCCTGAGAAGTCAACTGTCGAGTTTTGAAGAGAACGGGGGCCATTGGTAACATGGAGGAACCCCCCCCCCCCCCCCCCATGCACATCTGCAATTGAAAGTCTACTTGAAATTATTCGACACATAAAACCTGGACTTTCTGATATCTGTTGAAATCTTTCATCCTCACGTTAGCCTTCTGGATTCAGTTCAATACCTTCAATGTGGTTCGTTAAATTTTACACAATACTACATCACCCACAAGCCTAATTGGCTGTTGCTATGATGATGATTTCAGATGTGAAATCAGTTCCTACTTATTGACAACGTCCTGGCAAACAATATTGATTTTATTTGCACTTTAACGTTGTCTCAGGTTTGTCAGGATTCAACTGAAAAGTAAAGTTGCTTAACCAGATATTGACCCCGTCCACTTCTCAGCTGATTTCTGAAGTGTTTAAAAGACACCAACATGTATTTGTCATCATACTATAGTGTCTCAAAACTATTCAGACATGAGTGCAACCTTCTATTTTTCCGTTATATGCGTTTGTGTGTGAGTTTTCGCTAACATTAGGTATCAGGTATTGCTTTTGTACATTTGCTCGACTTCGGTCAAACCAACAGTAAATGCAGTGCTTTCATCATCAAGCCATTTCCCACTGAACCCCAATGAGAACAAATTAAAATGCAAGAACCTTCCGTGTAGGTTGATAAATGTCGACGAGCAAAGTTGTCGGTTTAGACGTGGAACCAGACGCGTTACACATTTCCATTTTTATTACAGAACTGCTTCCTTCATACTTCACTGCATGGTGGACGTCTGACAGTCATTGTATAGAAACAACACATCAATTAACCTATGGTCTTTTGCGGCTGCTTTTAACCACGAGGCAGTCCGGGATAAAATTTACGCCGTTGCAGAAACGCTGAGAATAAATCATTTAAAATCAATGACGATACTTTTCCCAGCTTCATCCATCGACCTGTGTGTTAACCTGCTGAAAAGCCACGAATACTGCCAATAACAAAATGTCTGACTCGGGTTTGTTGACATCGAGGGATACTGCAATCGACGTCTTTTCCTACTTCCTGTTAAACTCTGTGCTCACGCTCTGAAGGTGTGTTTGTGCCGTAGATGAGGAAACGGTGCTCGACATCAGTGGTGCTTTCGTTCTCCACATAAATATATAGCTTTGATTTGTTAAAATGTAAAAATATTACTGAGGCCTTGTGCTTAGCTGTCAAATTTGTTACACTATGGGAAGCGTTTAGATTACTGAGCGATATATCATCAGCATCAGGGAGCAACAGCAATTATAGCAATTATATAGTAAATCATTAAGAAAACTTTGATGCTAAAAAGTAAGTCACCTTGAAACATATTAGTCAAACGAAAAGGGGCGACAGATTTCTCATAAAGTGCAAATTAAATTAGTTCCAACATACACATTGTCTGACATTCTTCTTATTGCCCGTAGATATTGTTGGCAAAAAGTAAATATATACTGTAGAAAGTCGGGGGGGCACAACCGGGGCATAGCAGTTTTGGCAGGGGAGGACTTAGCGGTGCTCGAAAGATGAGAGGCACTTATAAGGGTGTACTGTTCACCAATTGTTCATGTCCCAGGTTAAAAATCAAAACAGATGGGTGGGTTGGTACAAAGCCAATAATATGAAATTTGAGAGGGAATCGAACCCCCGTGAGAGAAATTCCTGTGTACTACAAAAGCTTTACTTGAAAAGGCGCCGGGTGGTCAAATTTAAAACGCACCCAGTCCAATCACTTTCACTGTAGATGCCTCATATTGTCTACTATAAAAAGAAAATGGCAGCATGTCACTGATGCATTCCTCCCCGAACAAAAGTAAAGATCTGCATAGTCGCAAAACTCTGTTTATGTGTTTCACCGCCAAAAAAAGGACCATGTGGTTTTAAATCGTTTCCCACCATTAAAACCATTATATAGAATAAGCTCGGGCCAAATCTCAATGGTGATGAATGCAGACTTAAGAGACAGTGCAGATATCATTTAGATTATTTCACTCTGTAGAACATTTTGGCTTTTAAAAACACATCCCTCTTGTAGAATATCAAATTAGACATGGAGGTCTGAGTGTTTAAAAGACAAAACGTGTTCTCTTTAAAAAAATAAAGAAAAAGAAAAAGCGGAATACCCCTTTAGAACCTTACATTCTTCTTGTGTGCTTTTCTCTGCTTTTCATACAGTCAGGTGAGTCCACCACTTATAAAAACTAACTTTTAACAATCTCATTCCGTTTGCACTCTTTTCGCCCCCCACAGGATCCGGCAGAAGTGCAGTGGGCAACTGAGAAAAATAGTAGCGTGTCATCTGCAGAGAGGATAAATATCTCAGAACTCAAGTTCCTGATTTGCGTGAACACGATGACGGTGGAATGGGTCGAGTTTGAGCGATAAAGCGCTGCGTAGTAACGTCTAACAACCCCCCCCAAGTAAAAGGAGAAGTGAAAGCACGGGCTCGATTATTGACATCATTGTTTACATTTAACCCACACACCAGAGGTTCATATATCAAATCCCCGTGCGTACTTCTCCTGCTTTTTTTAGGCCCGTTGGAAATAGTTCCAGGTCTTGCACCAAAACTTTAAAACTGAACACAATCATCGACAACATAATATTTGAACCCACTCCGGCCGTCTCGGTTTGGGGACAGATCTCCTGGTTCCAGATGTTGAGCTGGAACATTCGTCACTAAAGGTTTCCTACTCAGAGATGCTCGATCACAACCGACTTGTCCACATGATGGCAGACGTAGAAGAATGATGTTCCCTGCTTTAAATATATAGTACATTATATACATGAAAAAAACGTGTAGGCAGAGTTGCTCAGTAGTAGAATCATTGTTTTTTTGCTCATTTCCTTCAACAAGTATAAATAAATAAATGATTATCAAGTTGATCAATATTGCCTCCTCATTTCCAGCAGTCCTGTCCAAGTGAGGTTTATTGTGGCGTGACGGGTGCGCGTGGGGGTGGGGGGGGCAGAGGGAGTTTGCGGCGAGGGGGACTGAACAGATTTGCCGAGGGGGTTTTCTGCAGTACCTGAAGGTTCTTGGTTCTGAAGTGAAGATCTGAGTGCGCTCTGGGTTGGAACCCAAGAGGACATCGAGGTTCCCGTTGGAGGATCAGTAAACAGTCCAGCTAGAATCTGGTGGATCCTTTATGAACAAAAGCTCCATCGGGATCCACTGAACTTTCCATTGAACTGAAGATCTCCATGGATTTTAACATGATGACGTCCGATTTTTAAGATGAGAGCTCATCAGAATATGGGTGAAGGATGCCTTGATGTATGTCAAAATGGATCCAGTTTGATCTCTGTTAATGCTTCTGCCAGACTCTCCGTGTTCTGCGGGTTCCTCAGCAGAGACGGCTTCATTGAGACATGAGTGATCAAGCACAGGGAGGGGGGGTTCTCTAGGATCTCATGGTCTGAGTGGAGATTCTTGACAGAGGATTCCGATGAATCACTCGTACAATCTGCGGCTTCATTCAGGAGCTGGTTTTAAGGAGCAGAATGGTTCGATTGCCACATTCCACCCGTGTTTAACAGCGTTTACACGATGCTGCAACTGAACGAGTTGTGTGTAGTGCTATACATTCAGCCAGAAGTACACATGTAGAGAGAAGCACATCTAGAAAGCTTGCATCTTTTTACCCTCTTTCTTCTTCACGTTTAATTCCAAGCCTCTTTGAACGATATCTAATGCATTTTTTCTGGATTACAGCTGCAAATGAAAGGGAAACAAAGACCGGACCAATGTGTTGCTGATCCATTGTTACATGTTGTCACTGCCTGAGAATGATGGAACTGTACGTCCATAGAAAAACTGTCAGAAGAAGAAGAAGAAGCGAGTGCTGCTCAGATCCGTTGGGCTCAGTTCAACCGAGACAGGCTGCATGAATGTTTGTGATACAGCCCAAAAAAAGAAAAAGTGCTGGTTGTCCTCAGAGCCAGATCGACAGTCTCATGCTTTATGTCAGATCTGAGGCGATCCAAACCGTGCACGAGATTTCAGAATCCCCAAGATTCACACAAATGGAATAATTAGAACAGAGTGTAGGTCAGTTCGGTCCATTCGTCCCACTGGCGTCTTCCCTCCGTGTAGCACCACTCAGTTCGGTCCAGTTTGGTTTAAGCGCTGCAATGTCAAATATCCCCCCCCACTGGTGACACCACAAGCAAACTCCACTCACAAGAACCAAAAGTCAAAATGTGGGTCCTCCAGTTTCAGTCCATCACCATTGGGAGTCCTGGTCCGTAGAAAGTGCTAAGCTGCTCTAGGTCCAACAGCGAGTCTGAGTCTTCTCGTCACACACTAGGTCCATATATTGTGAATGTATACGTGTATGTGTGTCTGCGTGCGGTAAGCCTGTACATGTGCATCACATGTTGACAGTGGAGTTGGTGCTGTTCATATGGACTCTCATCTCCTGGATGCTAGTGATGATCTTCTTCTGATGGCCGGCCAGATTCACGCCCACCCGCCGCAGGTCCCTGGAAAACAGCAAACGCACAACAGACGCTTAGATGATAAATCAGTGTAAATGCATGAAGGAGTATTTCTATAAGAGTGGTTTTAGACAGCTAGCATTTCAATTTTAGTCCAGTGTTAATTAAAGTAGATTAATGTTACAGTACTAATACATATTTCGGATAATTGCAGAGTTCTGTATGAATCCATGATACATGCTTCTGAAGACAGTAAACCTGTAGGATACTTCATTCTCATTTCGCTTTAACCTTGACTTGATACATATCTGTATACTGAAATCTTATGGAATAAAACCCCAAATCATCTGCATGTCGTACTGTTTAAGTGGCCTTACTCTGATGTCATCTGAGCCACCGTCTCCAGTGTAGAGTAACCTCCTCCCATGAAGAGCTCCGTGTAACGACCCATCTTGATGGAGTCCAGCCACTCCCCCACGGTCTGGCTGCCGGCGCTGCAGTCCCCCTGGACGTTGGCGTGCTCCACTAACAGGTTGGAAACCCTGGTGCACAGATAGAGACAAGGCAAAAGAAAAAGAAATAAGAACAAATTGAATTAAAGCAGGAGATTACACACGACTTCAAACTGTGTCTCCGGTCGTCAGGATGTATGAGAAGCACCGGCTCTGTTTCCTGTTATCGTGAATGTAAAGGATTCACTGTGCAATCAAGTGTAGTTTGACGCTCGGCTCCTGACAGATACCAGCGAGGATTCATAATGGGAGTAATGCACCATTACACAAGCTGAAAACGTTGTCATTCAGCTCAGTCCTTGTGCAAAAAAAAAAGAAAAGAAGAATAGCAGAGCTCTCCATACTATCAAACACAGATATTCATGCTAGCAAACAGTATTCTCCACGCTACGACCAGAGAGGACTTTCATGTAGAACAAGCCATAGTCCTGTGTGTGTCCCTTTAATCTGCCTAACTGTCATATGTCCTTGCATGGACTGTTAGATATGGCTTTAATTTATTAAGCTAGCTCCTGTGTGTGACTCACGTTATTCCATTATTTCTGAAAAGGTAATGAGAGCGTCTGACTAAATGTCTTCAGCACTTAGAGCTTTTTCATGCCATTATGCACTAATGCATATCCATAGTGGGAAAATACTAACAGAAGGTTCAAAGGACGAAAACACATTAATTTGTGGCGTTCACAAAATCCAGCCACTTCTGCTCTTCGTGTTAGGGACTATGTACATTCTGATTTAATTATGCAGCTGCACAAAAATTCTGTAAAGACAATGTTTAATATGACGAGTCCATTAGCTTGCAGAGCTGCAGTTAAGTCAGTTAGTAAGGAAAACAAATTCATCCCTGAAGGTTTAATGTCCAAACACACACACATGCAAGAAAATGGGGATATTCTACGGTGGCTGTGAAGTTGATGTGTTTTATCATCAGTCTTTGTGTTTTGCCGTGTTTTGACGTTTCTTGAATATAAAACCATCAGTTTCTGTTTTGGCCCTGAGGCCTGAGGCCACATGTCGGTGGTGCGAGCTCCCACCTGTGCGACGAGTTGACCAGCTTCTTTAACGAGCTGGGGTTGCGGATGAGTTTGTCCAGCAGACAGACGATCTCGTCAAACTTGGGCCGGCTGCTGCGATCTCGCTGCCAGCAGTCCATCATTAGGTGGTACAGAGCCTCGGGGCAGTCCATAGGACCTGGCAACCTATAGCTCTCCTCTATTGCTTTTATTACCTGCAGACAGACAATAGGGAAGTTGCTTTTTTGTAAAACGACATGAGCGGATACTCCAGGAGAGTCTGGAGGACCTGAAGAATGACTGTCACTCAGTTAGGACGAGAGTTTCACTGGGCAAAATGGGAAAACAGAGTGAAAGTGAAACCAGGAAATGGTGACATGATGTTATATGGTTTTGTTCTTCTTCTTTGTCGAGTGCCAAACCGATCCGCAGTGGCCGATGGGTACAGTGTGAGCAGTCAGAGCTTACAACCTGTTAATCTCTTATTTGAAACCTGCCACACAGACTGAAACACAACACCAAACCTCCAGCTATCACCCCATCCAGTCATCAATGCTTCAAACAAGATCTACATCATCACCCACCAAGATCATACATGGATATAGGAGTATATCACCCTGTTAATCCTGGCCTGGGGGCAGGAGCTCTACATCTCCATAGCTCGCTGATAGAGGCTGTGATCAGGCTGCAGAGCAGACACTGCTCTCAGACCAGGAAAGAGCAGCTTTGTGTGTAACCTTCTGCTTCTTCACCTGCACAGCTCGATATAACCTGAGTTTCTGTGGCATGAAACGGCCAAAGTGCCAAAGTGAGAGGACACAACCAGTTTTGACTCCTGAACGTGAAGTAACTTTTCCACAACAGAGCCGTGACTGAAAAACTATCTCACTCCCACTTCGAATCATCCAGAGAGAGAGATGTTGAATTCTGAAATCCTCCAGAGACGCTCCTGCTCTGTATCTGACCCCAAACTCAAAACCTCAATGAAGTTAGTGAGCAGAAAACCAACCCCCTGCAGAGATCTGGCAAAGTAACGCATCATAAGAGCGTTATTTATCTGATATGCTGCATAGCCCAGATAATCACTTCTGCAACCAACAAGATGCAAGAAGCTGAATCACAGCATTACGATGGGGGAATGGAGTTCGATGAATAATAAATAAATCCCGGCTCTTCCTCTTGGACCCTGCAGTGGGAAAGCAGGCTGGAGTTTTCAGCCCAGTTCTGCCACCGCGAGACACCTCGGGGAATTGGTTTGTTGAGTTCACGGCAACTCTTTACTTGAGTCAAATTCACACAAGAGACAGACGCGGCAGACGCTCTACACGTGCACGCTCCGAAGAGGGAAGCGTGCACGTGGAATCATTGCTGCCGAGCGGGAGAAGAGCTTCACACGGCCGAGTGTCAGGGAGGAAAGATCAGAGGGGGGAGAAAACGAGTGGCCGAGGTGGGAGACAGAGAGAGGAGGGATGGTAGGAATAGGGAGAGAAATGGCAAACAGACGGAGAGAGGGAGAGCTTGGAGAGAGAGAGAGAGAGAGAGAGAGAGTGAGGCTGCACTTTCTTCTGCAGATCAGAGAAAATCCAGCATAACGCTTTCAATTAAACATCAAACGTCTGCTCTTCTCCTCTCATCCTCCTCTCCTCTCCTCTCCTCCTCCTCTTTTGGCTTCTCCGAGACAGACGGCCTAATAACCGAGAGGAGGAGGGAGGGGTCTGAAGAGGTCACTGGAGGGCTGCGCATGCATTCCCTGCCTGTGTCTGCGGGTGGGAAGCGGGCGGGCGCACGTGTGTGTGTGTGGCGGCGAAATCGAACGCGGCGCTCTCGCTCGCATATCCTGATCATGTGACGCAACTCAAGACCTCTCCATCAAAACGCCCTCTGATCTGCACCGGGCCCTCTCCTCTCCTCTCTGACTCACTGTCCTTCGTCTCCTCTCGGAGGAACAGAAACATGTAGGTCATCCTGGCTGTTGCTGAAGCTCATAGATCCCTCCCTCATTTATAATATCACATTTCAAATATTACAAGAACGATGCTGTAACTGGGAAACTAACATCTGCTTCCTGTTCATGGTTGATCTGAATACTTTAAAACTTCCGGTTGACCAGCGAAGCAAAGACATCGATAATTTTGAGTCCCAGTGACAATTGATCAAAATTTGACCATGACCTTGAAACCACCCAAAGATATATTATTTCACAAGTGTAAGTGAACAACACTTAACGTTGACCTTTGACAACGTTAAGTGTTAAGATTTATATTAATACTTTTTTAATCTCTATAAATTGGTGAACATGAAAAAGGAACAAACCTGCATCTAATCATAAACTATGTTAACATGCTGTTGGAGGTAACTCAAAAAAACAAACATTGTTCCAACTGAGGTGTGAAGTTGATTCTTGTGAAACTAACACTCGAGTCCAACTGCTGCTTCATCAGCTCAAAGGAAGTTTACAAGCTCCTTCAACCGAGACTTTTGGGAACCGAACTTATTTGCGTTCTGGCAGAATGTGAGGTGAGAAGATCGATTCCATCTGTCGCTTCTAAATGAAGCTCGTGGTCGGTGGAGCAGCTTCGTGGAATGTGGAAAACAGTCAAGCAGCCGGGCTCTGTCCTAAGGTGATAAAGCTCTGAAGCTCACTAATTAACACATTAAATCTCATTTATATAATCAATAGAAAAACAAAACAAAAAAGGGGAGGGGTTTAAAGGAGGTTTTATGTGCAAGACGTTTTCTGGGCAGGTGCCAGGCAACCAGTCCTGGAACTTACTGGCTGTAGCCAAGAAATGATCTGGCACATAAACGGCTCCGCCATTATAAACATGCTGGTTTTTGTACAGATTAAACAAACAGGATACAATGTTTTAATTAGTGAAGCAAGAAAAGGAAATCAAAACATTGGAAAACCGCAAAAACGACAGAGTTAATGAGAAATGAGGCTCCAGAGCAGCTACTAAATTAACTTTTCCTACTTGGTACTCAGCCAAAAGGGGAAGAAATGCTTCCACTTGGTTCAATCCGTGAGTAAACGTACAGAAGAAAATGAGCCATAAAAAGAAATCTCATTAGGAAAACTCACATCTTGATTGGACATCTCCCAGTACGGCCTCTCTCCGTATGACATCACCTCCCACATCACCACGCCGTAGCTCCACACGTCGCTGGCCGAGGTGAACTTCCTGTAAGCGATCGCCTCAGGAGCCGTCCAGCGAATAGGAATCTTGCCGCCCTGTGAGAAAACGCAAGAAAATGAGTTAAACCGTACGTGCACCTCTGTGGATTTGAAGAGAACTTGGTACAGAATCCTAAATACTTAGAAATTTGTTTTGATTTTTTTACTTTCTGGTTCAAAATAAGCATCCCGTGTGTAAATACAGCTGCGCTCATTCAAAATGAAAACCAAGAACAGACCTTAGTTAAGAAACTTCTGCCTCATGTGGTCCGACCCACAATTTCACTAATGAACACCAATTTAGAAGATATTCACAATTTCATTTTCTTTTACAATCTCCTGTCCTGCCTGTGGGGGGGGCCGCCGAGACTCCTCTGCCCCCCCCCCCTATCGTCATTATAGCGCTTTCATCGCGGTGATAGAAAAGTTTGCGGGACGACTGCTGCGCTCCAGACAAAAATGTGTTGGCGGCTGATGAGCGGTGAAATAAGCTTGATGTCGTATTGATGAACGCAGCAGCAGGGTACATCTCGGGGTCTGATTATTTGAGGGGTGTGAATTGCGTTATTCTCGGTGGCTGCTCTGTCAGGGAGAGGAGAGAGAGGAGAGAGAGGAGCGAGGCAGCCTGGCAGCCAGAGGTGAGTGGCAGGATGTTTAGCGCTAAAGCAGCAAGACTCACTGCTAATTGAGTGTTGCAGAGACTGAACCGGGGACTAATTGGACCTCCTCCTGCAGGAAGCAGCCCGTCTCCGGTTGACAGGACGCCACTCAGCCTGGGACCCACAGCTCAATTTAAAAACCCGCTGCAGTCCTCACTGTGTGTGTGTCTGTGTGTGTGTGTGTGTGTGTGTGCTCCTGCAAGACTCTGTTGTGTAATAGTTCTCCACTTAATCCAAACTTTAAAATAACACTAACGCTGCACACAGACAGAGAGACACACTGGATTCAATATAAATGCAACACAACTAGTTGATTAATTGATTATAGATAATTGGAAGACAATTGGACAAATGGAGGTCACATGAGGCATTGCTACTTTTCTCAGTTTCTACCGCCACAGAGGTAATTGTTGTTGTTCACTTTTGTGTGTTTGTGATCAGAATTATGCAAAAATAGCTCCACTGATTTCCATGCAATTTTGTGGAGGTCCAGATAACGAACAAAGAAAAAACCCAATACATTTTGGTGCAGATCCAGGACATTTTGAGCATTTTTCAACATTTTCCTTGACATCTCAAAGAATAATTCATGGATCTTGATGGAAATAAAAGATCAAAATAAGAATTCAGATCCAGTGAATTTAAATGGTGGTTTCATAAGAGCGCTGTTAGACTTGTGTGCACTCTGCTGAGAGCATCTCTAGTTATAATGTGAATATCTTGTGGTCCTTGACTATTGGTCAGTTATTACATAATCACCTGGGGCTCTGAGAAACTGTTAAATGAATTCCAGAATAATAAAATAAATAGAATATTAAATGACAATAAGGAGATAAGGAGACACACACACATTTGTGCAGTCTTACCCGTGTGGTGTACGCAGCCTCCGGGTCGTCCTCCAGGATTCGGGACAAGCCGAAATCTGACACTTTAGACACGAGGTTGCTGTTCACCAGGATGTTACGAGCTGCCAGGTCCCGGTGGACGTAGCCCATGTCGGACAGGTACCTGAGTTCACCAACAACAAAGGAGATGATGATCAAACACGGCCCTGATGTTGTGTTAAGTTTAATACATTGTGTGTTTGCGTGGTGGTGGCTTGTTTACCTCATGCCAGACGCGATGCCGCGCAGCATCCCCACCAACTGGATCACAGTGAACTGACCGTCATTTTTCTGATGGGAGGAAGTAGAAAAAAAAAAAAAGAGATTCTGAGTCAAATGTCAACATCCTAAACACTTTAGACAGGAGCAGCAGTGGGGGGGCAGGGAGGGACTCAAAAGGAGGAGCAATATCACATAATCAAATAAGGATTACATAATCCATCCATCTGCAGCATCCAGTCACTGCAGAGCTTCTCCTCAGTGTCTGCACTGCATGGTAATTCTGTATAATGTATGCAGTAGCTCCGTTATGGAAAAGGAGTCCCCACTTGGTTTGACATTAAAAAACTGTCTGCCCCCCCCCACCCCACTTTCCCCACACACATCACCTGTTCTGTACGGTTTAATGCTAAACTGGGTCAGCTTGTCAGGAACATTACAGAAAGGCAAAAGAGAAAAGGTGCGTGTGACCTCTGCGGATGAGAGAAATAATCGCAGAGCATTCTGCTAACGGCCACTTAAAAGCTGCCCCATGGCATGAAAGCCACACGGCCACTGATAGCCCAGAAAGCCAATTACCTCAACCTGCGGGAGCGCCCATCTTTATCTCAGTCAGCGGCGGATTCTGAGGGTTTCTGCACACTATTGCGGCTTATTCCCATTTACTTCTAATTACTGGTAATATCATTTTTCAGGTAATCTGTCGCTAATGATCGACCCTTTTCCTCGAGTCTATTTGCGCTCCCTGTCTGGTAACACCTGTGCACCCTCCTTTCAAACGTCACCTCGGGTCATTCCATGCATCCACGTCCTGCATTGTCCTTGTCAGTTGAACTTCTGGTCTGTGCGTGGACCCGAGCTGAGATTAAATGTCTCTCTGAACCTCCCCAGGGCTCATTGCTGCTCCGAGTCGCACCATGTTTTATGAAAACCACCGTCTCTGCAGCAGCCGACTCCAGAGCAGCCGTTACTCCCTCAAGCAAATCACAGCCACTTTCTCATTATTCACGTCGAGCTCTGACTTAGCTTTCTCTTGTGGGACCTTCAAATTTCCATCCCCCTATATTAATAATTAGCTCTTTCAATATCCAAGTAAAAAAAAAATTGGTGTTAGTGAGAAAAAGGTACTTTTGCCAAGGACAGAATCCAGCTTCCTGCCACAATTGCACGCAGATCAGGAGGAAGTCCCTTGAAAAAGCTGCCAAACTAGCTGCCAAACTTGATTCAAGTCACAAGGCGGACCGACCAGCCGTCAGCGGACACAGTGTTCGATGCCAAAGCAGGAAGTAGTGTACGGTTTGTGGCAGGATGTGGTGGTGGGTGTATCTTGATCTGTTTTTATCTTCATCGAGGAGATTATGTGTTCATCTAGTTGTGTTTGTTATTTAGCAAGATTCCGCAAAAACTACAGGCTGCTTAACAGGAAACTTAATGGAGGATCTGGTAAATCTTGGTATTAATGGTATTAAAGGTAAATGGTATTAAAGTTTGGAGTGGATGCAGATCAGGGGTCAGATCCAGGATTTCATTTTTCCACTTTCTTTAAGGTTAACGAGATTTGTGTCATACAGCCTCTCTGGATTAAGTCCAGAGCAGGTTTATGATCGATTGCTGATCACATGTTGCACAAGGCGGAAATCTAATTCAAGAATATAAGACGCCATCATCTCAGCATCACATCTCTTAGTAAGGAAAACAGTAAATTACAGTGACGGCTCTTTCCCTCCTGCTGGAAACCCTTCCACTCTTCCTTCTCTCCCACTGGCAGCCCTCACTGTTAGTTTAAGCCTCATCTCCATCTGATCCATGAGTAAACTCTACCATCTTCCCTTCTTATCCTTTCTCCAGATCTCCGCAGGAGGACGTGTACCGTCGCTGCTCTCAGTTCTCTCCCCCTCATGGCTTCATCCTGCGGTTTACGTCATTACCACGACGGCCTCACCTACCGGCAGCAGAACATCCTACGTACATGTGAAATGAGATGTTGAGCCAAAGATGTGGAATATGAGCCTCAGAGGTGCATTGTCCAGAGCTGTGACACTTAATCCAGGAGCCGGTCCAGCCCCTGGTTTTCTCATGGCGGTGTCATTTAGACCAGCCTCAGTGCACCAGCCATCCATGTAATTGCTTCGCAGGGTTTTCTGTGACCCCCCCCCCCCCCCCCCCCCCTTGCCATCCAGGGTAACTCTCTGATGCACAGAGGACAGTCATGTCAGCAGTTTCCACTTGACCATAGAGCGTATCCACTCCCTCCTCCTTTTGTCTCACCACATCCTCCCATTCCACGAGATCATCCTGTGCACATTTTTTTTGATCCGACTTTCAAGAACTACTCCAACTGCCACCAAATGATTCTCACTTTCTTCCAAATCTCCATAACTTCTCTGAATTATGCCGTTAGCATTTTGGTTTCACCTCTCCATCAGCCATCTGCAGCAGCAGTGTGCCCTTTGCTTTCATACAGGATTGATCCTCGTGTGCCAGAGGAGCATCATGCCATTGTAACCAGTGAACAGAGTAAAGTGTTCTGGAAAAGGATGAGTTTATTTGGAGGTCTGCCAGTCGGCCTCTTCTTCACAGTCCAACGTTTTTACTCCATAAAATCCAGATTGTCTAAACCAGGGGTGGGCGGAGCCCTTTCTCCTATCAAGGGTCATTTCCATTTTTATAACGTCCATCGAGGGCCATTCTAAATGACTGAACTCATATATCAGGCTAACCTCGGTGATGTGATGGCTAGAACGGCTTCTCTTTGGCGAGGCATCTGATGTCAGATGGTAGTGATGATGCTACTGGCAGCTGGTTTTAGCCAAAACAACTTGTTCAAACAAATCCTCATCTTTGGTGGCAAACAGTGACTGCACAATTAAAAGTAATCCTCATATTCCTTATACTCATCTTCATCATTCTTCATCACTCTTTTGAACGTCCTACCTTAAGGAATGTGTCCAGGGATCCATTCTCCATGTATTCTGTGATAATCATCACCGGTTTACCTGCAAAATACAATCACACTTTACTACAAAAACTACAATACACAATAAATAAGTAAAGTAAATAAGTTGTGAGTCAATAGATTTATAACTATTGCATAACTTATCCTAACAAAGAAATAGCTATATTTACAGTTTAATTGAATTAGGTGGTTTTCAAAAGTAGTATCAATATCCATCAATAGCAAAGACATTTTAATTTATCGTGAGAAAAGCAGAAAACGGAAAATAAATTTCCTGTTGCTTGACTTGAAGCTTAATAGAGAATCAGCTCTCGTTGCCACACGAGTCAATAACAACCATTTTCTATACAATCAACGCAAACAAGCACATAACCTTCAAATGTCGTAATTACTGCAGCACAGTCGTATTGGATTGCTATATTTTTGTCTGTTGTTCCTAATTATCTGGGAAGCGAGCATATGTCAGCACTAATTTCCCTCTCATTACCAACCCTAACAGGCCGAGCTAGTTACGTGGCTATAAATAAAACAAATAAAACAACACTGCTTGAGGATTCAGTTATCTTGAATAAAGAGCCAGGTTGAAGTACGGCTGTTTTTCAGACATGTCTGTATCACCTGTTTATGGACGAATTAAATAGAGAAATAAATAAAAAATGTGATTCCCTGTTACTGTTGCATTAAAAACGATGAAATCAAATCATAAAAAGGTCAACGCGGCATCGGGCTCGATAAACCTCAGCTGCAGCTGTCAAAGCAAATGGGGACGTGATGGATGGAGCACGGCGGAGTCAGATGGAGGCTGACAAACCTGACAAGGTACAGTTTTTAGACGGAGGAAATAAGAGGCTGACAAGTGCACAAGTTAAGCTCTGGATTCCTAAAACATGTCACGGAAAAATATTCCATACGAGGAGCTAATCCGCTAAGTGACACATGTTAAAATCCCCTATAGGGAGCATCTGGGACTCCAAAACTCAAAATCGAGGAGCAGATGACGACGACTCACTTTTGGTGACGACGCCCTCCAGCCGGATGATGTTGGGATGGTTGAACTGGCCCATGATGGACGCCTCCCAGAGGAAGTCACGCCTCTGCTGCTCCGTGTATCCGGCTTTCAAGGTCTTGATGGCAACCTGGATCTCCCTCTTGCCGGGCAGCCTCAGTGGTCCACTGCACACCTCCCCAAACTCCCCTGAGGAGGAGAGACGGCAGCGTGAGTGTGGCTTCAACACCTTGAAATGTCTCGTCTAATGGTAAAACAACCCGATAATGACATTTTGAAATGATAACTACCCTGAAAAGTTTAAGACAAACAGGTTAAGAGATTATTTTTACTTAGAAGCAAAACTTCGTCCAGTAGGGATCTTACAATCGAAACTACTACAAAAGACTTAGTTAATTGATGTCATGAAGCAGCGTGGGATCATGGGAGTTGTAGTTTTAACCACCGTCGTTGATGAAAATCTACCTGAAAATCTCAGACAAAAATCACACTCAAATATGAGATAATATATGAAAGTTTTATTCGTGTTTCACAGCGAAGGGCATCATGAAAGCTCATACTTGTGTCCTTGTATAAAATTGGGTATTTCTCTGGATTTGAACATTTCTGATATTGTAAGAACACGTCGTTCCTCAGACATTTTAATGAGAAACAGTAACTTTTTATGTATTCAACTCCTTCAGTTAGTGGAATGTATTTCTGCTGCCTGTCAGGATAAATGTTGCACCATCATCATCTTTTATGTATAAACACTGGGATTGGTCGGCTGAAGTGCTGGTTTTCCCCGCCACACAGTGAGGAAGCTTGTGAGTCGCACAAATGCTGCAAATCACCATGTTTGTCAGAAGAGAGCAAACAGCATATATAGCCGTGTGAACTGTCATTTTCCTGCACAACCTTTCTGCCTAATTAAACGTGTGTAGCCCGGCATCTTTTACAAACACGTGCAATTATGAATCTGACAGATTTAAGCAGGTTGGAGGAAATTATAGGTTCTATAATCGCTAATGAGGAAACGGTCAAACTCTATGCAACGTGACAGAATTAGCCTCGGCTCATTACGGTTATTATTGTACTTTCAGGGCGTTTTCTTCACCTATTGAATGATTTTAATCCGTTAAAGAACATTAGAGGAGTTCTACCTGGGCGTGTTTGATTGAACAGGTTCGCGTCAGTGGGCTCAGAGTGAACAATAATGTATTCTGTGATGTATTATTCTCTCCAAATCAGCCCCCGAAAACCGGCACTCGGAATAAGAATGAGCGGATCTGTAAGGCGCGCACGTACAGGCAGGCACAGCGAGTCGACTCACCGGCTCCGATGATCCTCTCTATGGAGATGAAGGAGACGTCGATCTCCTGGGTGAACTCGTGCACCGCCTGGTTGGGATCCTCGTAGGTGAGGGGGTCAATGTAGGTGCGCACCCCGGGGAACTTAACTGCGGGGGCACATTAGCAGTGTCATTACCATTTAGATGTCATTTAACATATTTTAGCAGGTCGTCAGACTCTCAGCCACAGTGAACTGTGCGCATACAAAGCAACTTTACCTGGGAATGTTACAAACTGCAGCAGGATATATTCAATCATTAGTGAGACAGTTTTTTTCAACTGAATTCACACGATTACTTTCCATCTGTGTGATGAGAGGTTTCTGGACTTACTGTGGCCGTTGTGGAAGTGCATCTTCTCCTCTTCAGGGTCCTGCTTTGCTTTGCTGTAGCCACATCGCCTGAGAGGAGGGAGATGGTAAAGAGAAGTCAGGTCAACACAACACATAATCACACTTGGCTCTAAGTGCAGGATCTGCTAAGTTACATTTCAAGGTTTTCAAAAATATAGCTGAAAACGCTGAAAGGCAGCAGCAGCCGTTCAGATGAAAGCAAAAGAGTGACGTGTCCAAGGAGAATCATTTTCCAACTCTGACTTTTGACACAGGAGAGAACAGAGTCTGAACAAAGGCCACATCCAAAATGAAAGACAAAATAAATTCTCTAGACAATTCCTGGCCAAATAACCGGCTTTGTCCTCATCTGCATCATATCCCTTTCATATGCATGTGTGTGTGAGAGTAGAGTCATGGTGCGTGTCTGCATGTGCACAGGCTCAAAAATGAATGTATGTCAATATTTAGACAGGAGGCTTCAGAGATAATCACAGATAACCCAGATTAAACAGGAGGATTGATTTTACACTTGATCCACACACAGGACGCTGACACTCAAAATGTATTCTGAGGTCAATCTGTAGAAACAGGAATCAAATGTATGATTCTAAAGAGCTGGGATGTTCTAATTGTTGTTGTTGTTGGAGACAAAGAAAAGCATGAACACACATGAACACACACATGAACACACACATGAACACACACATGAACACACACATGAACACACATATTGAGGTCATGCCTACGTCTTTCCTATTACAGTTCTCTGTAGGGCAGCTCGGCTTGACTAGAGGGGTTTGGTATGGGCAGCTGGATAGTTGGGAGGGGGGGTTGTCTAGGCTTGTGTGTGTGTGTGTGTGTGTGGGGGGGGGGGGGGGGTACACATGTGTGTGTGTGTGTGTGTGTGGTACATGTGTGTCAGCCTGGGGGGGTTTAGTTTTCCCGGATCTGTTGAGTCAAGGGGTTTGAGTGTGCCCCGTGCCCAGTCGGCCCTCTGACTTCCTGCATGTTTGCATCTGTGTGCGTCTGTGTGGACTCATGCATACATGCATCAGCACATACATGTGTGTGTGAGTGTGTGTGTGTGTGTTTGTGTGTCCATGCAAACTGGCGAGTCTGGAGGGTCATGCAGGAGGAGGGGAGATGGGAATACAGTGGATGGAGGCGGTGGGGGGGCTTGTGTTCCAAATCGACCGCTGGAAAATGTTGGCATTCCTCCATCTCTCCCCCCCCCACAGGAAACTAGAGCGATCCTCCGTCCTCATCCTCGATCGGTGAAACCAAAAATCACCACTGTGTCTTTTCACTGCTCATCCTCACCCACCGTCTGATCATGTGGTCATTGTGTTAAAGAATACATTCTCAAAATGTAGATGAATTCAATTACTAATAATATGATCTGATGGTTACAGGAGTGTAGATTTTAATGAATAGAGAAATCAAACTGTGTGATTGGACGAATTTAGATAATTGATCGGATCCACAACTGGATTAATCCACCATAGATTTGTTTTATTGAAACTGTGTGTGTGTGTATGTGTGTGTGTGGGGGGGGGGAGTCGGGAGGAGGAAGAGACCGCGACGAGAGGGATGTAACTGTGAGTTCACACTGAGTTTCATCGAGCTGCCTTCAGCTCTGTTAATTATGGTTCAGTAAAAGGACATGGACATTCAGAATAGAGCCTGTAATTGATGTAATTAAATACATTTCACGGGGAAATGTGATTATAGAAGTGGAAATCAGGTCGAGTTAAAGAGTTCAAGAAACTTTTACAGACAAATAAAAGACAAAAGGACAAACAAACTCTTGAGGACAAGAGACTAAATGTTGTTTTAATGGTTAAATATCATTTTACAATGAAAAGTGATGAAGTGATTCACATATTTCATTATGTTGCTGTGTCATCAAACCCTTAAAAAATACTCTATGGTATATGTACGCGTGTGTTTTGCTGTGTGTGCATGTTTGAAAAGGAAAAATTGGTTGCAGCAATCACAACCCAAGGTTACGTGAAGGTTGCACGAGCCTGGAGGCTGGTAAATACATTAAGGCAGTTTGTAATGTATGGACGATCGAGTGCTTAATGTTTGTGGGTAATGTGTCGGGTTCGGGAAGCGGACTAGAGGAGCTGGGGTCAAACCACCGGTCATCTGGTTAATGGACTAATTGCTTTACCTCCTGAGCCACAGCAGCCGCCAGGACTACATCAAATACTGGGGTTAGAATATTGGTTCTCCCTCATACTAGTTATGTTGGATACTGGGCATCCACCAGAGTTCCCACAGGAGAAGGGTGTGTTTATACACTGTGTGTGTTCATGTCGGTTCAGGTAGGTACTCATCTCTTACCGTCCGCTCAGCAGGAATCCAGCGACCACTGCCAGGAGGACCAGAGCCAGCGTAATGGCCACCGCTATGATGGAGGCCTGAGCTCGCTCACTGGTGGCAGTCACTGCCAAAGAACAGGGATTCAGAAATAGTTAGATACACACACACACACACCCACACACACAAAACACACACATGTAGTGAAGTACACATGCACACAGACTATAATACATCTGGCATCTGTTGTTGAAGCAGCTTCCAAAAGCAGGTGTGTGACACGTACTAGCTGAACTCTATTGTACTGTCACTCTCTCTCTCTCTCTCTCTCTCAGGTGTACTCACAGTAAGGGCTGGTCTGGAATTCGAACCGCCGGCTGAATGCGCCATAGCCCGCTGAGGTCCTGGCTCGCACCTGTAATGGAAATCATCCTAAGTGAATATCACATCATGTATTTAAATATATTCACGCACCCCACCCAGAGATGTTACTCAAGACTCTCAGACAAAGTGTTTCTGTTATAATTTATCATTGCTCTATCGTCTGACTCCATGTTTTTACCTGGAAGATGTAAACTGAAGACGGCTTCAGACCGTCCACCACCATCTCTGTCTCCTTGGATTTTATTATCGTGTAACTGGAGTCCTGCTCCTGCAGTGGGAGGAAGAGAGAGAGAGAGAGAGGGGGGGGGTTTAATGCAGTTCAATCATATATTCCTCCTGCCTTGATTGGCATCTGTAGCCTGCATCTGTTTCTCTGGCTGTTGCATCACTGTGGCAAAGCTACCGTCTGTGTGTGTGTGTGTGTGTGGGTGTGTGTGTGTGTGCATGTGTGTCTGAGTGTGTGAGGATCAGTTTCCCCAGCTGTAACCACATCAGCTTTAAACACAGCTAAATGCCCCGTCCATTAGCCCAGAAGCCATTAGCTCACCACTGACCACAAACCCTGCCCGGCTCTCCTCTACACCTTTACTCTGACCTTCCCAGAAAAGAAGACACCAGAAGATGAACGAGAGAAAAGGGAGGAAGGGCGAGGGAACAAAGACCCGGACACAAGGATCAAATTGCTGTATATGCACCCGAGTACAGTGAAGAGCCGCTTTTAATGGACCCAAGTTTAAAAGGCCACATAAGAATAGAAAATACTCTCCAGGGCAAAGGTGACGTACATTCAGCTGCATCTCTAAGGGCCAATTTGATCAATGTTAGTCTTAAAGTTTCTGCAAATGCAGTTTATTAAAACATGTAGGGCCCAAGATTTGGTATTTCAACATTTATTCAAATTATGCAAATACAACACATTTATGTCCTCTGCATGTGTCATGTTACTATTTTAGCCCAGTCGTGATTGAGGGATCACACCCCCGGTAGAAGTCTAGCTAAAGTTGAATTAGTTGAGGGTGTACTTGCATATATATGTAGTATATCTCTAAATATATATTGTACCTTTTCAAAGTACTTGATCTCGTACTCCAGGATGATGCCGTTGGGACGATCCGGCTCTGCCCAAGAAAGGGCGATGCTGCTCTTCTCCGTGTGACCTTTCCTTATCACACTCACTGGGGAGGGGGCTGCACACACACACACACACACACACACACAAAGACACACAAAGATATAAAGATAGAGACATTTCAACACAAATTTGCTTGAAAAGTAATAAATCCAGCAGGTTAATATGATGCAATGCAACAAAATGACATTAAATCTTATCATTAAGTTGCTGTGAGGTGGTCCGTCATCTGCACATAACCCCAAATAAGGTTTGGTGTTGAACTGTCCTGTCATGTTGGTGATAATAGATTATAAAACTACAAGAGAAAGTGTAACCTGTGTTTTTACAGCTGGAAATCAGGGATACAGAGCTATAGAGTCCGTAGAAGTAGTTGAATAAAAGTTTAATGCTCTTATATCATGGACAAACAAACATTGGTCATCAGAACTTTTCCTTCCTGTGTTTCTCTCTTCCCTCATGTCTGAGACACAGAACTTGTTGTGTTATTTATTCTCCTGAAGTCCTGAAGAAGCTCAGTTTGTGTGAGTTTGCATTAATCCTCGACCCGTCCTGCTGTAACCTGAGCTATCGGCTCGTCTCTCACAGGGACAGTTGAAGAGTCTCTGACACATAAAGAGCTTTTAACCAGGCAAAATGCTCCCTCGGGCAACATCTTTACAGTGTGTCCGTGTGTGTGTTTGTGTGTGTGTGTGTGTGTGTGTGTGTGTGAATGCTAGACACCGTTTAGGTTTCAATAGCCTCAGCAGAACTCCACAGGGAATAAATCATCGCTACAAACACAGTAACTGTATCCTGAGTGGATGGTCGCACAGAAGTGTTATCTGCAACATCTTAAAAGCCTGAAACCAGAGACCCAATCTTTCTCTCCCTCTCACACACACACACACACACATACACACACATACACACACACACACACACACACTGCTTTAATGGTAAAAAGGCTGAGATGTGATGATGAGAGCGAGCGCCCCGTTTCCCAGCAGCTTACTGGGTAACAATGCACCAACATCGAAGTTTAAATCCTCCAAAAGTAGAAGCTGTTTGCTCTGCTCCACTTAATCAAAAGTTCTGAATAGAGAGACTCCTACGAGGGCGTATAGAGTGTAAAGCCGTCTCTAATACATGAACTTATTATTTTGGGTTATCTGAATAAACTTGATGTGATAAAATATCTTTGAACTAAATAATCTGCTTTCCCTTAAATTGCTCAGTCCATAAATTGTGAATGTCCTAACCTGAGGCCGTTACTCTGAGGCAAGTTCAACATAACCAGGATGTCTTCTGGTTATTTGGCTATTTTAATACGTTAATACTGAGTGAGTAGCTATTCTCCACTGATCTGATTGGTTAGTATTGATCTGATCCACTGATCTTAACTTGCAGCAGCGCAGGGTCAGAGGTGAAGCAGCTTTATAACAAAGAAAACCAAGAGTTCACCTGAAGTGAAACTCAATCCTGCTTCAAGACCCTGACGTCTTTCAAGTGTTTGTTTGTATGATCAACAGTCAATATAACAGAAAACTGAACAAAGTAAATCAGCAAATCCTTTTCTTAACATTTTGAATAAAAGGCCAGTAAAGTGGCTATATCTACATATTTTATTGATCACTGTGGTATAATAAGTAATTGTTTTAATAACTGATAACGTCCTCATCTTCCTTCCAGCCGTCACCCTCTCTTCTTTCCACCAAACGCCCCACACCACAGACGCAACACGTCCAACCATAACACCCGAAGGCAACAGAGGCTTCCTTCACATTCGCTAAACAATGCGACACCCTTTAGTGCCACAACTCAGCCGCCGAGTCTAAAACAAACAAGTCCTTTTCTACGATCTGAGACGCACAGAGAGAGAGAGGGAGGTGACGGAGGAGAGGGGAAGGGGGGCTGAAAACGGGAAAAAAGTGAGAGACGAGAGAAGCGACACTTTCACATCAGTGGAATCACAGTAACTCGTTTAAACACTTCCTGTAGGTGTTGGATCAGCTAATGAGCACCTGCACTGCGGCAACACAACACCGAGCACAAATGAACACAAACTCCTGAAGTTTCGCCGTATGATTAACGTCCCTGCGGCCATTTTCCCACTTCGTCACTCAACCTGCAGCTGTGACACCGTTCCTCCATTTCACAAAGAGAGGGGTCAGGCAGTGATTGGGGCGGACGTGTGCACCCCCCCCCAGCGGAACGGCCCGGCCTTCAGATAAAAGCAATATGTTATCGCCGTGTAGAACATAAGCTTCTCAGACCACTATCTGTCTGAAGCATCGCCCAAATCAATAGGCGCCTTCAACTATCTGCCTTTTTCATCCTCTAACTACCCTGGGAGAATGACAGGGAGATGGACACGGCGATGGAACGAAAGAGAGACACTCACGGTGGCACAAAGAGAGAGAGGGAGAGAGAGAGAGAGAGGGAGAGAGAGAGAGAGAGAGAGAAAAATGGCTTTATTAGGAGTGTAAAGTACCAGAGCTGCTCCCATTTCTTTCCTCTGCAAATTAACATCCCACCTACCGACTCTATTAGTGTTACATTTTCTATTACAGGCAGCCAACATATACAGTGAGTTGCCTTTCTACTAAAGAGGGATAACAGAGAATTTTGAAAGTGCAGAGCATCCGCATTGCCTCTGGGTTTTTTCTGATTTCTGACTAAAGCTATTCTCAAACATGTGCTGAACTCTGGATATTCTCCTGAAATTATCTGGAGGGGCCGTTGGTGAGAGCTCAGTTCCTTTTGATAGATTTCCAGGACTGATCTTCTTCAACATGTTCAAAATATAAGACTTCACCTGAGCCAAAAGCCGGACTTCTACCTTGTGACAAGATTCTCCACAAACCCTTATCTCTGATCCCTTCACCAGTTTGTCCTCCTCTGCCATTATAAGTTCAGTTCAGGCTCTAATTCCTTTATACATCATCTGCGCCTTTAAGAGCGCCGGGCTGTGCACTTTACCGCCCACAAGCACGAGGTAGTGCATCATGATTCATTTAATTAATGGCAAAAAAAAGGAATGTATGGGAGCATTTAGGATTCTGGTAGCACGCTGCGCTCCCACACTGTGAGGAGCATGAGAAACGAATGACCAGAAACACACAGATTATGGAGCTTATATCCCAGAACAATCAATGAATGCATTTATATATATATATATATATATATATATATATATATATATATATATATATATTCACAGCTTGGACTGCATGTTATGTGATTAATGACCATTAAAAGCCAATAGAAGCTTTCATATAGAACACGAGCAAACACAATGTAACTGAGACGCTGGTTTGAGGATTAACCTTTCAGCAGCTTCTTTCTACCTCATGAAAAATATATATATGTAAGCGTGTGAAAGGCAACATCAAAGCAGCGGAGTTAACTTAAAACTGTTTGCACGTGGTGAATCTCTCCCTCTCTCCGTCTCACCTTCTCTCTCTTTATCACCGACCCTCCATCGTTTCTCCTCCTCCTCTACCGCGCTGTTCTTCCTCTCCACCTCCTTCTCGCCTCTTTTCCTTTCACCTCTCCGCCTCATGATTACCAACACTTTATTATTCAGCAGGGCTTCACAGGGACACCGTGAAATCAACTTTTTCCACGGATCCCTTATCAAGTGTGACACTTCCCACACATCAAACGGCGGATTCCTCCCGACTCTCTCTCTCTCTCTCTCTCTCTCTCTCTCTCTCTGCTTTTGTTTCAGTATCTCATTTTTTTTGTGTGTGTCTTTTTCACCGTGACGAGCAGAAGCACGGTCATTACACGCAGTCACATCCCAGCACAACAAGAAAGAAAAGGCAAAAACACAGGAGCTTTCATCATCTGCCGCACAGAGGGTGAAGCTGGATCAGACGATGCTCATCACAGTCATTATGGCTCCGGGATTATTGATCTCATTACAAACATGTGTGACCTCCAGTGGTTTTCAACGTGCTGCAGTAAACACAACACGACGAGAGAAACATTGGCCGTGATGGAATGTGAGCTTAAGTAAAGTTTGTCTATTTCAGTGCCGCGCTACATAAACAGGAGTTAGCTAATGTTGCATAAGGAATCTAAAGCTCAGGGTCTTTAAAACACTTGAGATTCAACCCTCGCACCAAACGTCAGGATCAGTAGCGACGAGCAAAGCGAAGATTCTTTGAGGGCTTAAAGAAATAAAACAGAAAATATTCAGCAACGATGCAGATGACGCATTTTTCCCTCTGACTCATTGAAGTACAAAGTCTTAATGTCGTGGTTTGGTGCATTGATGGGTCTTATGAAAACACAATTTTGTTTTCATTGTTCTTTCAGCTGTTCTTTTGTTCTAATGCATTGCTGAGTTTAATCTGGCTTTTCTATGATTTGCAAACATTGCACTTGTGATTTATTTTGTGAAACAACTTGTAAAGCTGGTTTCAAAAGGATTAGAAATAAAGTTTGTCACGTTTATAATTGGATGAGAGTAAGTTTAATGGAAATCTTCAGCGCAGGTTAGAGATCGACAGTCTACAAGTTTTAATTCCTTGATTGTGATCTAAGTAACTGAATGCACTGATCTGAACACAGGATTTAACACTGACATTTGATTAATATGAAAACCTTATACATTAGTATAAATGTATAAATCATGTGTGATATGATTTATTGAATAAAACATCCGTTGTGTCTTCTAAAAACCTGTGACTCTTCCGATGGCTTCTGTTTATTACTCTGTAATCTTCCACTGAACTGAAGCGTCAGTTTCCATCATGTCCCATTTGTTTTGGCGGCGCCCGGAAATTGCTCGACAATTTACTGCAAGATCCCTGTCCTCATATTATTATGATAACCATTTGTCCAGACTGAAAATCTATGATGTGCTCTATTCGGCGCATTGATTGCATGTGTGTGCACCACAGGAGGATGGACAGCTGCTACTCCTGAGTTTTACACTTTTACTCTTTTATGCTCTAAAGCATCATACCCAATATATATTCCAACGTAATGATCAAATTAAGCAGCTTTACAAACAAAACTGTGCTAATCCCGTTTTGATCAATGGATCTGCAGCCGACTGCTCTCCACAGCACCAGCACCTCCGAGCACCGCCTGCACCACGGCCATGCCAAAGAGCAGCACTTCCCATCAGCCCGTGACTCTGCCAGCCATGTGTAATCTTTCCCTAATCCCTAATCTGCCCCTGGTCCACTGACTGGCTAACTTTAATCCAACTCCAATAAATTGAATGGGAGTTGTGTAGTCTGGTGTAATCCACTCAGTCTGCTGACAGCCACGGTGACAACACAATTAAAGGACAGTCGCCGCAGAACCGTCAGACAACCATCTGCCTCCTGCACATGCTGCACACACAACACACGCTACACACAGCCCACTCCTCCTTCGACTGCTTCCTATTGACTCGCAGTGAACCGTGCGTCTCCCTCCAGATGGGAACCGAGCGGAGGAGCGCATTCATCTCACATTTCTCTCATTTCATTACAAGTGTATAAAATTCTAACTACACAAGCTCATACCTCCCGTAAACATAAAAATGATTTTCCCAAAGCAGATATGAACGGAAATGTCCATTTAAGGGGAAGCTAACAAAGCGTAAGAAATTCACAGATACGAGGTGCGGTGGGACTCGTACACCGTCGTGGTTTAGTGCCTTGCTCAAGCAACACTCATCATTCCTCTAACTGTTTTTCGAGGTGTTCTGGGATTGCGTGGGATAATTTTTATTTCCTGCAGCAACACAAATGCAAAAAAGGAAAACAGGTGAACTTCTTCCTTTTCATTCATCGTGGATAGGAAAGGAAATTACTACTTTCCTGCCTGAAAGCTGACACGTAAACTCTCACTGTCAGATTCATCCAGCGGAATAACACCTGCTGCCACACGAGACGCCCGCTACGCACCCGCTACGCACCCGCCTGGAAATCAAGAGCTTTCATTATGACGCGCACGCCGCAACTCTCCTCGATGAAGTGTGCAGAACTAACTGAAGGGAACAAGCGGCTTTTTTTTTCACCGAACGCAAAGACAAGAACAAAAAAAAAAAAAAAGGGCTTTCTCACTGTGGAAATGTTCCCTCAGTCTCTGCAGGGGTGGAGCGCGAGTGAAACTTCACACAGCGACAGACTTGTTGGACAAATAAAGTGACAATTCCATCATCTGGCGTCTTTAACATCAAACGCTGATTTGCTGGTGTATTCCAAAGTGCAGGTTCGTCTGCCGGCAGATTCAGTGAGGAGGGAGGAAGCTAAGCATCCTGACAAAGTGATGATTCCTGTTTGGAGGAGGCAGCTGTGACAGTACAGCTGTGGCGCTGAAAAAAAGACAGAGCTCACAAATCGACGCCGGTGACGGATCTGGTGCAACTTACCTGCCTGATTGGTCGTCACGTTCAGGGACACGTACTGCTTGGCGTGGTCCTTGGCCAGCTCCGACACCCCGTTCACGGCCTCCAGCAGGAAGCTGTAGTTGGTGTGCGACTGCAGGTCGGCCACCATCACCGAGGTGTTGGAGAGGCCGAGGCCGCGCGGCAGGAACCGCACGTTGGCGCCGCACTCCTCCGAGCCCCGGCCCTCCGGCAGCACCTGCTGGCACAGGATGTTGTAGCGCACGTCCTTCCTGCCGCCCGCCTCCGTGGGACCAGACCACTCCAGGAAGACGCTGGTCTCGTTGACGTTGGAGATGGCGTTGCGTGGAGGAGAAGGAGGACCTGAGACGCAGGGAGACAAACGCGTGCTGGTATCACACCACGGCTGCACGTTGAATTTCAACCCTCCACTTTGCATTTCTCCATCACATGCACAGATAATTCCAAGCATCCTGCACACTACAGCAGTGCTATTGTTCATCTGCTTTTTTCTCATGTTATTCTACAGAACATTGCCACGTGCACTCATCTCATGTGTGGAGACATTTCACCTCCGGACAATGTAGAAGGAAAGGCTGTGTACATTTGCAAATACTGTGCAAAGACCTATGTTGAGAATGACACAAAGATGCAGGTGCATATAGTCAAGTGCCCAAAGTTTCCTCAGGGCTCAAATCCACCTTTGACAAAACAAAATGTTCATATATATGTCTGTATATGAACATTTTGTTTCCTGGAATTTTGATTAATAAAAAAAAGGTATTGAATCCTCACGTGTGCACGCCATGTTGGGAGGGTCCGAGTCGATCTTGTAGAATCCGTCCTCGCAGCTGCAGGCGGTGGCTCCCGGCTGCCGGGCCACGCTGTGCGGAGGACACTTACTGCAGGCCGCCGACTCCAGCAGCGAGCGGTAGAACCCCATCTTGCACACTGAGAGAGGAGGGGAGGAGGGCACAAAGGCCGTGGGGAGTTGGAGAAAGAGAGGAGGGAGAGGAGGGAGAAGGGGGTCATGGGGAGGTAAAAAGAAAAAGAGGGGCAGAGAAAAAGCAGGACAATGTGTTAAATTCCTAGAAAAAGGAGGTCAGCAGAACAGAGGTAGAAAATGTTCCCTGGGGGGCTCAGTTTGTTTTCAAGTTGCTCATCAGAGAAATTAAAACCTACTTTTTGTTGCACATTTTCTATTTTCACATTTCTTTTGGGATTATTTATTTTATCTAACCATCACAACTCTGCTGTCTCCGTCAATTTTCTTTATCTTAACAGAGAATAAAAGAGAAACCTTCTTCATGTCTCCTGTTGTGGGACTTTCCGTCTTATTCAAAGTCTTCAGTTCACTGATCTGAGACCAGCACCTGAGTTTTTCACCAGGGCGTCTGCTGCAGCACGTTGTCCCCACCGAGCCCCCCCCCCCCCCCCCCATGCATGTGCGACGTATCCAAACAAACATGACAAGCAGAGAAACAGACACAATCTGTCCTCCCACACAAGCGCACACTCAGACGGCTGATCTAAGTGGGGCAGGTAGACGGGCGGGGGGGGGAACTCACTCCGAATGTTAACACACAGGAATACATCAACAACCTCTCGTCGCCATGGCTGCGCCCCCAAGCCAACCAATCACCCGCTTATCGCCGCATCATTTTCCTCCAGCAGACAGATACAACCAGTCACACACAATGGGGGATGAAATACTAATGGGATATTGGACGCTTTGATGAGCGGGGGGGCTCCGTAGATTACTGTGTCTGAAGATATTGTCTTATAAATGACACATTTGGGTTTCACGTATTGCTAAAGACAGGAGAGGACAGGAGAGGACAGGAGGGGAGAGGAGAGGAGAGGACAGGAGAGGAGAGGAGAGGAATAATGGACGGGAGGAGAAAGGGACAAAGGGAGGAGATGTGCTTCGTCTTAGTTTGTCCTCCAAAGGCTTCAAGGTTTGATGCTTGGTTGTGTTCGTCCGAGTGTTTCGCCCAATCAGACGGAGACTGTGATTAAGAAGCACATAATTAAACTTCAGGTAAGAGGACGGGGGGGGGGGGCAGGGGGGAGAGAACAAGAAAAATAAGGAGATGGTGCAGACGATAAGAGGGAACGGTGGGGAGAAGAGAAAAGGATGGAGAAAGGAAAGTTTACGAGGGGGGATGGGAGATAGGGGGAAACAAAGGAGGAGTGGAAGATTTGTGTGTCTGTGTTTCTGTGTGTGTGTGTGTGTGTGTGTGTGTGTGTGTGTGTGTGTGTGTGTGTGTGTGTGTCTGTGTTTCTGTGTGTGTGTGTGTGTTTCAGGCGTTAGGCGGCGGTGGCTCTGATTCACCTTGACGGAACCTTGGCCCGTTGTCACGGAACATTAGGCCTGAAAAATGTCTCCCTCTGCCTGGGATCGCTCAGAGTCTCATCTCCTCCTCACACACACACACACACACACTAACAGACACACACACACACGGAGGAGGAGGCTTTCATGAGGGTGTTTGTCATGTAGGATGCCACACGTAAACTACAGTACACTAATTACGAGCCGGGACTCAACACACCGCTTGTGAGACGTGTGTTGACCTGACCTAGTTTTGACTGAGCAGACACGATGACATGAGTCACGCTCCACAGAGCACACACGCTAACGTTTGTCTTCTGGGATCATTTTATCCAGATGTGACAATTATTTATTTATTTACTTTAAATATAGGGGGGGGGGGGGGGGACCTATTGTTCTGACGGTTTCTTGTTAGCACTGTAATATGTGGGTTCCAGCTTCCAGGGCAGTGGGACACACCTGATCCTGACTCACACTCAGGGTCACACACAGATTTATGATCGTGGTCTGGTGTCTCGTCTCCTTGACTCCATCCTCCAAACGCCCCATGGCCAAATCCATAAAAATGTGTAGGCAACTCATTTCACATAGACAGACACAGAGACACACACACACACACAGACACGCACAGTGAAGTATAGTGGAGTCGAGAAGCAAGAAAGAAATAGTGGCGATAAAATATTTGGTTTATTAAAAACAGTACGTTCAGATTACTTTTATTTATTTATTTGAATTTGTTGCCTATCTTTGTCTTGTCGAATCTATTTCCTTTCCATTTGCCTTAAACGAGCGAGCCACACACACACACACACACACTTTAGCATAGTGAGAGATTTACTGATCACGTGGTGATAAAGATGAGATGTAAATTAAAAGTAATGCATGGAAATGTCATTCATCTGGAAGTTGCCAACGATCACGAGAACGATATAAAGATTTTGCAATTAAAATGTGCAAATTGCTGTGAACGATTTATTTCCGATTGCACGCTACTCTAATGAAATTCAATCTAAGTTGACTAATAACCACCGGCCGAGTAGATGCTTAGGTATTTACTATCATTATTCTAGCTCATTTCCAATTAGGGTAAATAGATTAACCCGTGCTCAACATGTGCGGGAATTAACTACACGCGTGTGCTATTAAACATGACGTGGCAGCACGAGTGTAAATGAACATCACTTTGCACCTTGGACGTTTGTCTTTTTTTGCTCAGCTACATTTCCAAGGATTTACCACACGCACGGGAAAGGGAAGCTGAAGGTCACAGCAGTCGTCTGGAAGGTGAAACTGGGATGAAGTGATTAAAATGCCACAGAGTGTAAATTAGAGAGAGTTCAGTGTGGAGTGGACGAGCAAGCCACAGCTGAAGGGCGGGCGTTAAAGCGTGAAGAGCGAAAAACCACGCATGTTGACTGAATGTCATTCAAATGTCAACTGGGTTAATACAAGTCACTAAATGATTATTGCTTTTACTTCAACTGGGCATCTTGTGCATTATCACAATGAAACTGTTTTATTCCACCTTGCATTCTTACAACTCGACCAATGGCAGTGAAGTATATGAACGTCAACACACACAAGAAGGAAATAGATGTTTATTTCCAAAGTCTTTCAAATGCTACATGGGCCCTTTGCTCTGTAGCTGTGATTGTGATCCACCTACTAAAAATATGTTACTGTAATTAACTTTGTTATTGGTTCTATTTCTATATGCTTGTATTCCTCATTAGGACGCTTGTATCTCATATCTCCTACCTGCTGTGTAGGTTTTTTGGGGTTTGGTGTAGAAGCTTTTCCATAAATTGCCCCCAGTGGGATTTTACAGGTTGTTGGAATTAAACAGATTTTTTTGTATATTGCAGCCATGTATCCAAAGAGTCTCATCTGGCTGCAGTAGCCTCCTCCATGTTAGTCTATGTCACATGGTCAAGATGGCAGTCTACGTATTAGGGATATTATATTCTAGTACACAACACAACTTTAAGAAGCATAAATAAGTATAGAAGTTATTTGTTAAACTTCATAAAATGAAAGCGCAGGTGGAGAGATCCATTGATGAGACGCCTCAATCTTTTAATTGTCCTGAAGGGACACACACACACACACACAAAAACACAAACACACAGAGGGAAACCTGGTTCCACAGATACACAACACACATCTGTGGTGAGATTAGTTATGGTCATGGTTGTTGACAGAAATGCTTCATTCCTTATTATGAATTCAACTTGAGTCGACGGCGTTGGTGGTATTAGCATGTGTGTGTGTGTGTGTGTGTGTGTGTTTGTGTGTTGCCCTTGAGCAAGCTGTCTTTCTGATGCCACGCAGCTCTTAAAGCACAACACAAAAGGGTAAAAGGTAATTAATATGCAGTACGCACTAATGTGCCTGTGTGCAGTCCTGTGTGTGTGTGTGTGTCTGTTTGTGTGTGTGTGTGTGTGTCTGAGGTTAATACGTAATTAATATGCATCACACACTTGCATCCCAGGCAATTAAAGATCCAGCGGTGTCTGCTGATGCTTCTTAACGAGCGTCCTCTTTAATTGGAAGCATTTCACTGTAAACATGTTGATTTATATGACTGCCGGTCGTTTGGTGGGATTAAAGGGACGAGAGCGATTAAAGCTGAGGGAGAGAGTCGGACTTGAAGGAAGGCTTGAGGATCACACATTCTATAGCAACCAAACTTGAATTCATATCTATAGGTACAGAGACTGTATGGGTCCAGATATTAACATATTTTATGGACACATAAGATTCTATAGGATCATGGGTCAGTTATCACGTGACATTCTGACACAGTGGGAAACCTCTTCAGAAAACAACGAGTGACAACTGTGCTAAGTCGACCAGCTGATGTGTGAATCCTGCTTTAAGCTGCAGACAATAACACCACAAAGTAAAAAGTAAAAAATACTCAATTTGAAGTAAAATTCCTGCTTTTTAAGGACAAATTTACTTATTAAATATATACATTAATCCAGCATTATTACCTTAATAACATGATTATGCAAAATCTACAGTTATATTCCACGACAGCGCCAAACACAACTTCACAGTTTATACGAAAGAAGAACATAAAAAGTTCATATCCTACACGGTTTTCTGCACGTAACATCCACTTGTGTTATATATCCTGTCACTCTTCCCACTGTACACACATCCAGCCCCGATTGACATAAAAGTAAACCCATACAGAAGAAACACCACAGAAACGCTGCTTATGTTGTTAAAAGATACTATTGTGAACCAATAAACCAGTGAGGGAAACACAGTAAATATCCTGTTCCTGTATTTGTCCCACAGCGAGCTACAGGCCTGAGCAACATAAACACAGTGCGTTTGTGTGTGTGTGTGTGTGCATGTGTGTGTTGGGGCTTCATACCTCCATGTATTATTTTTTGTATCACTGTGTTTGCCTCTGCCTGTGTCGGCGCTGATGCATGCTCATATTTGTGTATGCCTGTGTGTGAACACAAACACAAGTCCGATGATAATAACATAATAATATACAATCGAGTCAATGGGCTTTTCCTGTCTGTCGGAGGACAGAGGGGCTCATTGTTGAGCCGCCATCAATTCTCACAATCAGAGCAAGACCAGAATCCACAAAGGTCAAGAAGGTCATGACAGTGGTTCCTCATAAAGTAATTTATTGGACTATTGTTGGGACCACTCAACATTATCAACACATCATAATGATGATGTGTGCTAGGGAATAACCCAACGACGTGAATAACCACGACACCAGGCTACGCATTCAATCACCGTATCAGCGTTTGGTTACCCCCCCCCCCGACAGTTGCCAACTAAAATTGCGGGCATACAAAAATTTGGTGAACAAGGGTCAGGATCCCAGTGGCGTTTAAATTCCCCCGGAGACGTGAGATCTTAGAGGAGGAGGAGACGTGAAGTGGCTGTTCATGAAATTCGTTATGGATCCAATGACATTTCTTCCGGCCCTTTAAAATGCAAGCAGGCAGAACGTTTATGCATCTGCGTGCACATTCATTTATGTCTAGAAAGATGTTTGCAGATTCCAAAGCCACGATGACTCCAGTTTAAATCACCCAGATGGGAGCAGATACATTTCAATATATGATTCCATTCCCAGAAATAATACATTCATTTTTGCAGGTTTGGCCTCAGTGTTGTTTCTCAGTACAAAGTCCCCTCTAAAAGCAAAGTCCCTAAATGTCAAAGTTTATCTTTGTGTAATTACAGCCAATGCAAAAATAGATTTAGTTTTTTAATCTTAAATGAAATATGTGCCATTGAGGGCTAGAAAAATATGTATAATGCATTTACATTATGTGCAGCTTTGCTCATCTTAGTATCCGTGGGATTAGAGGCAGCACTGAGATAAGAAAGATTCAGTTCTGATCTCAGAGCAGTTTACTACAGAGCTTTTTTAGGCAAGCGCATGAGATATAAGTCTCATTTAATATTTTCCTGCTGTATAACTAATTGTTTTGTACATTGTGTGGTATGGGAAACTCATCACCAGACCAAAATGCATCAGAAGTGACCAGAACTACCAGTCCAACCAGTAGCTACAAGCCGCCACTGACGGGGCCACAGGAGACGGCCATGCTTTCATGGAAAGGAGCCGCTTCTGTTGAAGGAAACATTTCATGAATATTTCACCAGCTACAAGGTTTTGTGCGTCTCTGTGTATGTGTGTGTGTGTGTGTGTGAGAAAGAGTGTGTGTCTGTGTGTCCTTGTATCCCTGTAAGGACATTGTTGCAGGGTCCCACTTCTTCAAACAGGGGTGTGTGGTTTAACACCTGGTTTTAGGGTCAGGTTTAAATTCAGCGTAAGACAATAAAAGGGATAATTAATCTAGTTTTGAGGGTTAAGGTCTGGACTCTGACCACTGAGGTCACGGTCCTCACAAGGATAGAGAACTATCACGGGACTGTGTGTGCACATTAGCAGCGAGAAGGGTAAAATGGAGGGAGCACTTCGGGGGAAAGTCAGTTTACCCAACAAGCACTCAGGAAGCACTTTAGTTGTCATGACAGCATCACCACGTTGAGATGATGGGGTGATGGAGAGGGGGAGGAGAGAAAGATGCAGGGAGGGAGAGAGCAGAGTGAGAGAGAGGGGGGGTAGAGAGAGAGAGACAAAACCACCCGCAGCCGTTTCCAATTGAACAAGATCTGAAAAGATGAATGGATAAATCCAGTCGATTCATATTTCAGGAGATGATGGAACCCGGGCTTCCTGCCACTCGCAGGTTTCTGAGCCATCGGTCACCAAAATGTCTCCGGAGAGATTCAGAGGTGACAGATCCTCTAGGTGTGTACAGGGAACTAAAAACTGAAATGGTAAAATTACATTGAAACGGATACAGAAGGAATAAATATCTGAAATGGTGAAAGTTTTCAATTCAATTAAGGAACATCCAGAACAACTATTTTTAAGATAACACTTTTTTTTATATATGCTACCGTGATGATGTCATCATGATTTAATGATTCCTGAAGTTTTTGAATTTGTTCAATGCGCCGCCTCCATGACAGAGTTAATTCTGACCTTTCTACTTGCACCTCTGTAAAATTGAAGATGACACACAGAACTGAGTGGGCGGATTATGCTGAAATTAAATAATTGGAAAAAAGTTTCTCTTCCTTTAACGTGTAGTGAGAATATTGTTAGTGAAATCAGAAAACTGTATTTTGAAACTTGTAGATAAACATTTGAGATTTTATTTGCTTTTGAATATGTAACCGGATGATTTATTCTAATTATGTCTAACAACATTGTCGACACTACTGCTGATATTTCCCCCTCTGCTTTTAAAAGAACCTATGTCCCTGCAACTGTCATATAATAAAACATCCCCGTCCAGATGAGAAGACCATGCGTGGCACACATCCACATCAGAGTGGACATGCAGGGTGTACATTGATAAACTAATGAATAAAGGAAGAGACCACAGCGGTGTTAAAACTCAGATCCTTATCAGCGCACGTGGGCGATCATATCAAGTCGGCAGATGCCAGCGTGATCATCTGTTCCTCCCTGCGTTACGCAAGCCACTGTAATCCCCTCCTCGGAGAGAACCGGCGACCACAAGGCCCGCGCTGCAACTGTGAGCCGCTCGCTCTCCATCCCAGAATCACCCGGAGGCAGAAGGACGAGAGCTTCCTCCCATTACTACGCCAGTGAGTCAGTTCCTGACGGCGGCGGCGCCACCGTGACCAGATCGAGTTTGACATATGCCGCAGTGACGCCTGACAGGCAGGCAAACACAGCGGAGCATCGGGGGAGCGCTGGCACCGACACAGAGTATTGTCAGGGGGGGGAACCGGCTCTTCCCACGACACACTCAGACGAGTCTCGCTGGATGAACGAGGAGCTCTGTGATTTCATTATTCCACGATCGAGCAGCACTCCATCAGCCCAAGCTTCTCCACACAAACCGGCGTCCTAATTTTCATTTGTATTCTTCTGTCATTCTTTCCTTTCTTTTTTTATCCCCCCCCCCCAGCCTCCCATCTTCTCTCCCCTCGACTTCCCTGCCCATCTTTTTACCTCCAACTCTTTTTTCTCTTGTCACGTCTTTTGTCTGAATCCTCCCTGAGAGCTGTCAGTCTCCACATTCCACTCAGCCTTTATACCAATTTCCCAACATGGCGTCCAGCTCTTATCCTGTCATTCCAACATCCAATTTCCCTCTTATTTCATTATTCTGACACTGAATGCAGCCCTTTATTCCATTATTCCATCATTGCAGAATGTCACTTAGCTCTTTTACTGTCGTTACAGCGTTCCACTCGGCTCGTGTCATTATTCCGACGTTTGAGGAACAGTCTCAACAACTCAGACGCCCTGATTCCATTAAAGACACATTCCCGCCCTCGTTTCCACGAACACAACCTTGACTTTCCATTCAACTACTTTGTCGTGAAGTGAATTTACACAAACATAAATATTCTGTCTGTGACGGGCGATTCTGTTTGTGTTTTCACGTCACCTGGTTCCACAAACCTAGATAAGATCTGAAACCACTTCCTCTTGAGCGCCACCTACATGTCCCCAGGGGCCTGAGCAGCGGGCGCTGAGCATCGTTCATTCCAGAGGTCGTGTGCACCATGAGGAGCTTGGTACATTCAATATTAAAATGCCTATCTGCAATGTGGACTCTTTCTGTATTCAAGTATTTATTATCATCTGTAATTTTATCATTTTATAATCATTATTATAAATTATAACTTTTCCGAGCTCTACTGAGAACTATCCTCCTTAGAATATAAAATTGAAACCTCGTTCCTCATGCTTCAGACTAAACCTCATTTACTGGGTTTCTCATCACTCCCCCATCAACCCCTCCACACACCCAACACTCAACTCAAACATTATTTCACGGCCTCAATTCAGCCGTTATCCCTCCATTCCTCCAAGTGCTCATTCAGCCTCAGTCACATCTGCGAGGCTGAACTCAATCTAGCTCCCCGGTCCTCCTCCCCATCTCGCTCTCCATCCATCTGCCCACTTCTGTCCCTCCGTTATCTTCCCTCTATCGCCATCGCCCCTGAAACAACACTCATCCATCTCGGTGTCTCCCCGGCCCCACATCCCGTTCTGTGAGATCTCCAATTTGTCTCGTGTCGCCGTGTTTAGCCATCACTTCTCCTCTCTGTGCTCCCTCCATCCTCCCGTCTATCTGTTCATCCATCTCCCCTCTTCAGTCTGGAATGGACTGACGGTGCTGCGGGCGATCGCCAATTATCCCTGCTGTAGAGTCGACATCCAACCTAGTCACATTCTGTTTCATCCTTAGATCGTCATCTGACACATTGTGTCTGCTTCAACAGGACAGCATCACTTTGGATGTAAATATATTGACTCTCCATCTTTAACCTGCTGGGCTGAGAAACGCAACAAAGATTTATTGGAAAAATCGAAGGAATTAAAACAATGAACGAACAAAAATGAGCAGTGAATATCTCTGAAGTCTTTTCTGCAGGGCATTCCCTTGCACGTGTTTCTATCCAGTTCTGTGGCTGAAGATTTTCCCTAAATCGAGATATATATACCTCTGGGAGACATGTGTGTTAGAGAACAAGCTGGATTGTTGATTGAAGAAGAAAAAGGAGAGGGAAGTGGAGTGAGAGGCGCTGGAAAAAGAAGGAGAGTGCTAATGTAGCCGACAGCGATGAAGACGAAGGGAAGGAGGAAGGGAGACTGAAGGACAATGGATGATAGATAGGCAGTCGGGGAAAGATAAAATGAGAGATCGAGGGAGAGGAAAAAAAAAACACGGGGGAATAGAGAGAGGTATTGACAAAGAGACAAAGTAAAGGATGGAGACAATGAGAAAAAGAAGCGATGTGTGGATGAGATGGGAGCGAGGAAAGAGAGGGAGGAGAAAGACAAAGGAGGAGGAAGAGGTGTCCATAACGAGCGCTGTCCTACATTCACAAAGGCGGTTGTTAAATCATGCTCTACTAGGCAGCACATGCAGCCAATACAGGCAGGATCCACACACACTTAACACACACACACACACACACACAGACACACAAAGTACTAGCATCCCACTGACTCACAGTCCACATAAAGAAAAGAACGTTTAAATCATTTATTGAACAAGCAAATAAAATCTACTTTTTACGAGAGCTCAACCGATATGGATTTATAGGAGCTGATGCCGATAGAAGGGAGTAAGAACTGACCCCGTTCTGAGCGGACCAATCAAAAGTGGACTGCACCAAGTTCGGGTGTGCACACATTCAAATGCATCTGGAGGTCTTGATTAGATCTAGCATTCGGAGGTGGTCTGGGAAGCGTGTGGCCACATCAGATACAATCTGTCTACATAGCTGCAGATGTCCGTTCATTCATTCATTCAGCCCCTCCAGATTCCACTTGGACACATCTGTAAACTCAGACTTGGGTTTACACGAACAAAGATGGCGGTGGTGTTCATTTGCATTTTAGAGCTAGAAGTCAGATGTGATCACGAGTGTGCACAGGAGAATCATTCAGGGTGAAATTGAACGTCAGGTATGAACACACGAGACAACAAGAAATGTAATTGAGGCTTGAGTTTAACAGTTTAACAATAAACTATTAAACTATTCTAAATAACATAATCATCTGTCAATTCTATCAAACAGTCATTAAATCTCTAGTTATCACCTATTCTCTCCATTTTTAAACAGCTGTGTCCTTTTTAAAAACACAATGACATTCACAGAGGAATAAATATACCAATAAAAAATAAACCACTACATTCAGGACAGGTTTTCCAGCAGATGTGAAAACCCCCCCCCCCCCACATCTAAAACCTCAGCCGGGAACCATCCCATATAAAAGACGCCGGTGAGCACAGAACTCCAGGGACTCCTCCTCCCGCGTCTCCAAACCCTGGAAATCCAACACTTCACACTCCAAGGTGAGCGACTGAAACGCACATGAAGAAGCTGTTTGCTGAGGCGGGGAACACATATGGTTACAGAGCCGGGAGAGAGGAAGCCCTGCCATGTTTCCCTCTGTAGACGTTTTCAAAGGCTGTCACTTTCAACCCGGCTCATCTGCATATGAAACCGCAGGAAATAAAAGAATCATCCTGCAGCTTCATTAATTGCGAGGAGTTAAGCTCCACTCCGACAGCTCCCTCTTAAGGATGTTTACTTCATTTTGCCGTGCATGGGAGCATGATTAAAAAAAAAATCTATTTTACTGTGTTTATTACTGTTTGTGCAACAATTTGCATATCACACATCTTCATCTTCCTGGAATGCAAAACTACTCTGAGTCATTAAAATGAAAATCGAGTCAAAGCTGTGAAGCAGGAGATTTGCTCCGCTGCAGCAGGACGGTGAAGAGAGGACGTCGGACATATTGGACTGTCAGCTTCTTGTGAGACATGATGGTCGGGTCAGATTCTGTTCCAGTGTCGTCACCCCTTTGTGAATAAGCACACAAAGGGCATGGTCGATTCTGGCAGCGTCTTTAAAGCTCAAGTCGTCAGCGGCACAGACTGGGGTTGTTTTATTCATCGTCTCATGGAACCATCTTTTAATCTTTGCTGCCGTCCACGCTGCAGCTCCGTGCAGATACAAACCACTTCTCGATTTCACGCTCAGCGAGTCTCTTTCACCTCGTTGTTGGACAGTTTGTACACTTTGCACACAATAAAAAAGGGAAAACTTGTAAACGGTCTTTACTGCATTTCATTCTCTGAGTTTGATTTCACATTTTGAATCTGCACACACTTCTAGAACTATTTGTCCATCAGCGTAATGTACAATGTAAAGCTGGTATTCAGCCATAGAGCAAAGTATTGGACAAATACATTTATTTTACCGAATGATGGAACCAAACTAGATCATATTTTTTCCTCCTGAGGCAGATTAACGGTTTCAAATTAAATGACGATCAATACAATAGTTGTTGTCCTCAGCTGAAGATCAATATCTGTAAAGATTGGCATGGAAATATATCTAAGAACTGCTGAATTATTCTGTCAGAACCAAAGTGATGGACAGTAATGAGTAAAGATGCATGTCCTGTAGCAACAGGTTGTAAAACGACATGCCTTCATGGATCAAACCTCTAAAACTCTCCAGCAGGCTCCAGCTGACCGTACTGGTCAGACCAGATCAGTCAAACAGCAGCAGTCAAGTCTGTAAAAGCACAATTAGCTGTGCTTTAACTGGGCAGCGAGCTAATGAGCGCTAATCGCAGCATTAGCCAGATGTTCGCACATCTGTACTCTTGCACATGATCGTTCCCTTTCGAGTACCACCTTCATCCACTGGTCTCACGTCTGTGTGATATCCTCAAAAAGTATTTTCTATTGATACAGAACCACCTGAGCTCAGGTGTTCAACAGCAGATTGTGTTATATCCTTGTCAGCAACAGATCTAACAGCTCTCCTGCAGTCTGACTCCAGCCAGGCCAGAGGCAAACTGACATCTCTCTCCTAATGATCTCCCAACAGAGACGTCAAGTGAAGCGAACCCAGGGATTTTTACAGGGAGGTGTTTTTTGTTTTTTACCATTTGGTTCTTACTGGTTCAGTGTCTGGTATAAACCGGCCTGTTTGGAATGGGCTGTTTTTCTGGATCTGTGCTGATGCTGGTTTCCATCTTTTCTTTCGGACACAGTAAAAGTGACGCGAGGTAATTGAGCAGTGAGAGGTAAAGACCGACTGCAGGACTCGGTCTGTGGAACCCTGGAGCTGGAGAGCTCTTCAGTAAAGCTCAGTTTGCAGGAACTGGAGAATCAGTTGTCGATGTCGTGATCAACGATGTCATTTACGATGATGAGTCCAAGCCGCCGCTGCTACAAGAGCCGCTAAGTCCAAATCGCACCAAACTCCACACTGCACAACCCCGGGTCCTTCACAACCCACAGGCCAAGTGTGAAGCCAATAGGACGAACAGTTCCCAAGACACGAGAGCCACAGTCCGACAGGTTGATTCTGCATTGATGAGTTTGATGCTTTTGTTAAAAGACACATTAGACTAGTTCCTAACAGAGAGAAAAGAATTCAATAGAAATCTAAATGTGTTAGGTAAGTGCTCCCTGAATCCACCGTCACCGTGTTCACAGATTTCTCTAACGTTCAAACCACTTTCCAATTATGGATCACAGAATAATACAGTTTATCGGGGGGGCATTAGCATTTCAGGCTTGGCCCGTTTGACACGGCTTCAAGCCATCAGCCACAATACCTGCTGTAGTGCAGAAGGTGTGGAGAACGAGGGAGTCGCTCTGTGCTATGGAGTGGGTTTCTATAATTCAGATTCCCTTCTCCGTCTATTCTCCACACGCACAATCGCAGGAGAGACGAAACACTCCACAGACACCAGGTAATCACACATTTCAATCTCCTGCACCATGCTACTCCATGCAGCTACAATGACAGCTCTTTGGCTCCCTTTTTTTTTTAAAAACTGAAATTCCACCACGCCACTCTGAGCCGCCGCGCCAGTACGTGTCTCGTATGGAAATCTGAAAATGGAGTAATTTAGAAGACAGCGCAGAGGAGGACTGGAGAGGAGTGAAGGAGAGAAACAACAGAGAGGGAGGAAGAGAGGCCCCGTGGTGCCCGTGGAAATGGCAGTTAAGGTCGGCGGTGGGAATGTTTGGGCTCGAGACGCGGCAGAGCGGCGGCTGGATGAGAGCAGCAGAGTGCTGCGGGGGCTCGGGGGAATACCCTGCACTAAGCTGGGGGAGAAACACACACGCACACACACTCACACACCCGCACACACACTCACACAACATGCACATCGAGAGAAACACTTTGGGTAGAAAGAATAAACAGATCCATGCACACACTCGAGCACACAATACTAAAAACAAACATGTGCACGGATATAAAAATAAACACAGGATGAGGACGGTGAAACAAAAGGAGGCGCACACATCAACGTGCGCCTCCACGAAAATAAACCGACAATGCAAACACAGGTCAAGCGTATGAAAAGTCCAAAACAGCATATTTGAAAATCGAGAAACAGATTTTCTATTTTTTTGCCACTTTTGCGTGATCCTCTCCTCACCTTGACAGGATCCGCTGACTTCCTCAAACCCCGGCTGGCACACGCACTTCCCAATAGGCACCAGCCACTCTCCCTCCGTGCTGCAATGCATCCTGGGAGGCTCGTACAAAGGCAGGGAGTTGTTGACGCAGCGGCCCACGACCTCCACCAGCTGCGAGGCCTCCGAGCCCGGGATGGTGTCGGGGAACTCGGCCAGACTCTTCACCAGAAGCGGGCAGCGCTTGTAGAAAACCCGCACCGACACCAGGGCGATGCAGGCGCCCAGATCCTGAAAGGCCAGGTAGAAGCCCTTCCGCGTTAAAGGGCCCAGGTCGCGCACCTCGGTGTTGAGCTTCATCACGCGGTCCCCCAGGTCCAGCTCCGTGAAGCTCTCGTCGGCGGCGATGGTGTCGATCTTGATGTATCTGCTCTCCTTCATCAGCCGGTCCTCCTCCTCCGTCATGCCCGTCCCGTCCCTCATCTCCCCCTCCTCCATTTCCTCCTCGTCCCCGTTGGTTTCGTAGTAGTACATGTTGAAGGTCTCCTTGCAGGTGCCCACCCCCCCGGGCAGGCTGTTGCAGTCCCTCAGGGTGAACTTGAGCTCGATGAAGACCCGCTGGGCGCCCTCGGTCAGGATCCAGTTGGTGTGCAGCCAGTTGTTCTGGTTCTGCTCCATCACCCGGCACACTTGGTAGGTGTGGATGGGGGCGTAGTCCTCGTCCACTTCGCCGATCTCCTCCCACTGAGGCAGAGAAGAGGAGGAGATTAGTGGAGGAAGAGGAGGGAAACAGGGGGAGTGTAAAACTCAGGTTTATTGATGGATGGTTCTCAGGTAGTGTTTTTATTGTAGCTGGTCAAACGGAGCGAGTTTTTAACTACTTTAAATTAACTTAGTTACTTTCTGCCATCGCTAATTGACTAGATTGTATAATTGATACCTTCTGTTATAAAAGGTCTTTGTAGAAAATTTTGGTTATATTCCTAAAAGTGAGGATTCAAAATGAATAGTTTCAGCACCAGTGTCAGAACGGCACTAGTGTTATAGAAATTCAAATGATACTCTCAGCAATGCATTTTGGAACGGCTTAACGACGGTGAGAAATATTCAAGAGAGGAGCCCTGTGTGTGTGTGTGTGTGTGTGTGTGTGTGTGTGTGTGTGTGTGTGTGTGTGTGTGTGTGTGTGTGTGTGTGTGTGTGTGGATAGAATAATCCTCATCCCTTCCACCTCATTTTCTCCTACTGTAACAGACAGAAAATAATTAGATGGGGTTACGGTGGTATATGTGCATTTACTGTGAATGAGAGCCGGAGTCCTCGTCAGCAGGAAAAATGATTCAATGTGCACTTATAGGTGTGTTCATCTGTGTGTGCTGTAAAACCATACCTCTATTATGTGTGTGTGTGTGTGTGTGTGCTGCCTCAGTGTGTGTGCATATATGTAAATTATTCTGTCAGTTTGTGTATGTGAGCGTCTGCAACCATGCCTCTGTGTGCGTGTCTGTGTGTGTGTGTGTGTGTGTGTCAGACAGCAGCATTAATTCCCTTTGCAGGTCTCCTGGGACGTGGCTATTATCTGCATCACTAGCATTCTCCCATGGCTAATACAGGCGCTTCATCATGTCACCATAATATGGCCAGAGGGACCAGACTATGATCTGGTGTTATAGCTTAATAGCCCATATTAATCAACCCTCGCTGTGGCTGCTGTGTACAACCGTCCGTCTTTGTCTTCTTCTGCCTCTTCTCGCTGTCTTATTCACCATCTGTCTTTTTTTCCCTTCTCCATCCCTCCCTGCTTTAGTTTCTCTTTTGTTTTGGGTTTAATTATCTCAGTTTCTCAACCATTTGCGAATAAACGCAGGCTTTGTCAAGAGCTACTTAGACAGCGTGCGAGTTGTTGAATGCTCAATGCCTTTGTGTGTCTGTGTGTTTGTGTGTTTGTGTGTGTGTAATTCTCATTTTGTGATGACCAATATCAGTTGTAGACCAAGAACGAGACCATTTCTGAAAAGTGGAGACATTTTGAATGTCAACTTTCCTTTGAGGGGCTCAGACGTAGCTTAAGAGTCAAGGTTGGACTTTGGGTAAAAGGTAGTGTGAAATGCATTATGTTAATGAGGGTCCCCACAAGTATAGATGCAGGAACATAAGTGTGTGTCTGTGTGTATACGGAGCTTGTGTGTGTGACCGAGCCCCCTATCTCCCCCAGACTTCAGGCCAGTCAGTCCCAGTGCAGACATTAAGCCTCTTACTGGTTAGATCACACAGATCCACCAGCCTGCTCTGAGCTTTGCACAGCTTAACACACACACACATACATAGACTAACATACACACACAGAAAAATCACCATTTGTAGCCCCGCAGGGAGTTGAACAGATATGACCTTCTCTGGTTTTGCTTTGGAATCAAATGGCTCCAGTGTCTGAGGAGAACGAGCGGTTTGCCGTTGTTGCCGCTGGAAAATCTTCCCGCTCTGCAGCTCCTCTGTATCACTCGTGTTTTATTACTCATGGAAATGGGGCTCGACACTCGCACGGAGCGCTGGAGCTTTTTAAACTGAGTCATCAAACAATGATTTAACATGAGCCATTAGTCTCCAAATAAATACACGGTACAAAACAAGCTGAGAAATGTTCACACACACCCACACACGTTTGAAATAAAAGGTTAGCAGGGCTCAAGCTCTATGAAATGATATCCCTTCTTCCTTTATGTGAGGCATTTAAAACAGGATGGATCTGTGATATAAACGCCTTTTATATATGGAGGTAAAAAGGACTGGTGGTAGGTTTTTGAGCACTGTGAGAGCATGCACGTTCTTTTTTTTTCCCAGGAGGCAGCAGTTTTCTGTGAAGTTCAAGTGCCCGTTTCATGGGGTCTTTGAAGGAGGCGGCCCACGGTACAAGGTGGGCTCGGCCCCCGGAGGTCAAGCACAAAGCTCGGTGCAGGGAGCAACACGCCAACACCGCAAGGTCAGGACCACCCACACGGAAAAAAGACGAGCCGCTGCAGAAACACAAACAGGCGCTCACCGCTGCACTGGTTAGAATCTAATTACAGATCCCGTGTTGTTTTTGTAAAAGACCTGCTTCTGCCTCTTAATGATTCTGTGTAGGAAAGTGATCTTTTGGAAAATATAATCGTCAGCGCATAAACCTCAGCGATTCACACAACCTCTTCTTAAAAGGGTCAGCTCACTCAAAGTCAAAGAAACAGACATTTTCCTGGCTTATCCCTCATGGTATCTAGACCTACAGGTACCTTCACCGAGGAGGTCATGCTTTTATTGCTGTTTGTCTGTTGGCAGGATCCATTTCACTTTCTTTAACACTGAGATATAAGACGTCAGCCTTGGTGGAGGAATGCACTGTACGCACTCTAGTAAGTAAAATTCCTTTTACTCAACACTGACACAGAAAACCGAAAGAATCTGCATGAGCAGTTGCCGATAACAGTAAGATTAAAGTTCTTAATTTAATCGTAAAAATAATCTACTGGGAGAGTGATCTCAATAAAGAGACGCTCTTAATTCCAGTGCCCCCCCCCCCCCGTGCAGCCCTGACCTCTCTGTTTCATCTGCCTCGTCTCTCCTCCACCTTCTGCCCTTCTCTGCATGAGCAGTCCCTTCAGGCATATTTCTAGTCCCTCATTAGAGTGTGTGCGTCTCGTGGACTCTTCCGTGTGTGGGTGTGTGCTCACGTGTCACATCCGTCAGCAGACCCCCTGTGGCTGTGCCGAGTGCCCTCCTGGCTGCAAGTCCGCAAAGCTGCCTGCAACTTATTATTACCCCCCCGACTCCCACTGACTATCATGACACCCTAATAGATCTGTCCTTCTCACGCCTCACCCGTCAAAGAACCCCCATCCACCTCTTTCCCCATCTCTGTCTCCAGTTCATCCACTCAAACATCCCTCCCTTCATAATGCACTCCTCTGCCTTTTCTTTTCATTTCAGCCGTGTCTATCATCATCTTCCCTCCATGTGTCCTCCATTCCTGCTTCAATTATCCAATCTCAAGCCTAACCCAGAAACACTGTCTGACCACCTCCCCCACTCCTCCGTCTCGCCCCTCTTCCAAGTCTGACTTCGTCTCCCCCCCCCCCCTTTTCCCCGTTTTCTCCCGCCGTTCCATTCCTCCGTCCCTCCCTCCTGTCACACTTCCTCTTTCTAACCCCCACCCTTCTCTCATCCTTCTCCTCTCTTTTACCTCGTCTTCCCTCCTTCAGGGTTCTGTAATGTGCCGGGGGGAAACAGAGAGGATCCGTTAAAGCGGCTGCACAACAACTCTCTGAGCAAACACTCCCTGAACTCTTCAAATAGCCGCTCCCCTTCCTCATCAGGGACGGGTGGTTTAGAGCCCTGACACAATAAGTCAACTGTTGGCCGTCAGCGGGCCATCGACGAGCATCTGTGCCCGATCACTGCACAGCGTTTTTCAGTGTGCTCAGCATCTTTGCATGAGGAATCAGAGAGGCAGTGGATGAAGGGGGAGCTCCGGAAACCGGCCGCTCTGCCTGGAGGAGCAGTGATTGAACACATAAAGGCAGAATCGTTAACTTTGGTCTCATGTTGGCGGCTGTTTCTCATCTTTGAGCCACGTTTTCCAAACAGTGCACATCTTAAAAACCTTAAGGGTTTCAGTTTCTGTTGTGCTGACGCGAAAAAGAGAAGGAGTCGGACCTGGTACACAGCGTTTTCAGTGAAAACATTCATAATCAACATCTTCAAACTAGTGTTGCATTAGTGTTGTGTGTCCAATCAATTGAAGTTCATCCATCAAATTGCAAAGATTTTCCAGAGCTCTCGTTTTAGCCCCCCCCCCCCCTTGTCTTTAAATACACGCCTCAAGAACCCGTGAAGCATATGGAGGCTTTGAAAATGGAAAAGCAAGAAAAGAGTGGGAGGGGAGATGGTGAGATAAAACGACAAGCAGACGACAGGGGCAGGAAGAAAAGGGGGATGCGTAGAGTGAAATAAATGTTTTGGGGGGGACAAGGGAGGAAGGGAGGGAGGGAGGGATGAAGTAGAGAGAAAGGTGAAGAATAAAAGGAGGCGCAGCGATGCAGATTGAAGGAAAGGGACGAAAAATAAGGGATGAAAAAAGAACACCATCTGTAACATGGTGGAAAAAAGCACTTCTGTGCCTCTTCAATCTCTAATTTAACCACGGTCGACTGCTGCTGCCAAGTGTGAATGCATGTGTGTGTGTGTGTCTGTGTGTGTCAAAAGCTGCAGATTGGGCATTGTCGTACAACGGTGCACGTGCGCATGATAAGAATTATAATTGCCGACGCACACAGACACACAAAAAGCATCTGTTATTTAAAATGCCAAACAGGGAATAGATTAATTTTGTCTGACACGTCTTTCAAATCAGTGTCATACAACAAGTCAAACAGAAAAAAGAAATCATTCAAATCAACATAAAGTGGAGCTGAATCAGAGCGTCACAGCCGCGGAGAGAGAGAATGTCATAATTAGATCCCTGCATTGTCTTAGCCCGCCGTTAATTTACTCCTCCTCCCTCCGTCTCCCCCGACCGCTGCACTTATTTATGCAGATGCATTGTCGCACCTTAATCACATCTTCAGTAATATGATTGTGCACATGGCTGCTTTTGTCAGCACTATCTCTCCCATCGAGGGAAACAGCCACAGAGCGAGCCGTGATGTGAATACCCGGAGATGAGAAAGCGCCGAGGTCAGCACTATTGGTTCGGGCGTGTGTACATTTGCAGCGTGTTTGCCGACGGGAGTTGCGGCTACATGAGGGATTTTCAAACGTGATAGACGGACACATAGATTAATTCCTGTTTAATCCAAACAAGAGCCGCACTGCCAGCCCCCTTGAGGTTAAAGGGAAATGAAGTTTTCCAAAGACAGGCAACGATATGGCGCCGAATCCTAGGAGTCAACGTATCGTCTTCAAAAGTCAGAATCCATTTTTAAATTACTTTAAACTCAAATTCTTTTTCATTGAAATACATTTCACAAGAGCACGAAAATAACTTTTTCCCAACTCCAGCGAGTCGTTCTCCAATTAGCCGTCGCTCAGGGAATACGTGGAAAAATGGAAATTCAATTCCTGGCTGGAGAATAATATATTCCACGGTGACTTCCGATGTCTTATTCATGAATTCAATTGAGCCTGATAATGAACTGAGCGTTCTTGGAAATGAAACAACCTTTAACCTTGATGAAACAAGTGAAGCGCCCGCACTTCAAAAAGGTAGAAATCATGAAAGTTTCTCTCATCGTCTCCAGAAAGTGAGTTTGCTGCTTTAACAACCAGAACTGTGCTCACACACTGGAGCTGTTCATTTAAGATGGAAAGAATATTTAAATAAGATATTTCTTCACTCCAAAGTTCTGATCATCATGTGTAACTGGGTTTAATGAATTTTCCAAAATGCCAATCTTTTCCAAAAGATATTTGAACGGCACAAGATGAATGTTTTTGTGTGATATGGAGAATTAAAGGTTTTTATAAATCCATGAAAACAAGATATCTGGAAAGAAGAGAAACCAAGTGCCTCCAAAAACACTTAAAACCAAAGACACTTAAAACATTGACAACTGCATGATTAAATAAAAACAACACATTAAAACGATTCTATACATCTGAGACATTTTCATACTTACTCCATTCTTGGGGTAGGCCACCCATGGCAGGTCTCCCATCACCGAGCGGGAATCCAGCAGGTTCACTGGGGAGACAAAAAAAAAAAAAACAATCATTAGTCGAAACACAAAAGAGAGGATAAGTGAAAAAACTAAAATCAGCTCATTATCTTCGAATCCAGTCAAAGTTCACTCGTGACCTGCTGGAGTGGAATTTCTACCACATTCACTAATGATCAGACCGTTTTCAGTCATTAGAAGTATTCTTGGTCATGATTTGCTTCAGGTGCATCACAAAGACTCACTGTATGGATTCAAAAGTTTTCAGAATCGACACAAACTTTACCACAAACTGAGAATTTAAAGAAAGGAGTGTTTGATGGATCCCCAGACTTCAGCACAGGAAACAGAAGCTTCATTCAAAACAAACCTGGTCCCTGGTTTGAAATGTCACGTCATGTCTATCCACAGTGTTTGTCTCTCTTCTACAGATTAGAGGAATAAGGACAATTTTTTATTGGTTTTATACCTGTCACTCAATTCTAAAGCAATTTTTGATTCATAGTAGTTTAAAAAAAAAAAACATAAGTCCCTTCAGGAGTAAGAGTTGAAACTTGGAATCGCCTCGAGTGTTGTATTTAAACTTTATAAACTCGTTCATGCAAGTCAGTGTCGGCAGTATAGTCGAGTTCATCACCACTGCAGTGCAAAGCCCATTGAGAAGCACACGTCCCTGTGTGCACCTCTGAATGTGAACTCCTCAGGTAATATGAAAAGTAACTTCCTGTTTTGCTGATAAACAATAAGTGTGTGCACTTGTGAAAAATGATATGTGAGTGTTTTCATCGGCAGCGGTTTGTTGATGCACGCCACACTGAGGTGCATCATTATTATTCTGTAAGCGTCACCACACTCCCCTGATACAAGTTCTCCAAGTGGTTTTTACAATACTCAACAACCTCCTTATGTGCAGGACGCATTTTCAAAATTGAGTAATTTCACTACCACCTCATCAAAAGTCCCCAATCTCCTCCTGTGTAAGCAACAGGTGCATGCTGGGTCAGGCTCAAATACAGACAGAGGATGCTTCAGCTGGGAAGAGCAGCTGCAGTGCCCGTGGACTTGCAACTTTGGACTTTGCTTTGGCTGCAGCTCTCACCAGGGAACCTTCCCAGACGTTATTCTCTGACTGTGGCGCCTGAACACGTCTCTCAAGTCCAAACTAAAAACCCTCCTCTCTCAGCTTCCAGGTCGAAAGCTGTCAAGTGTAATTACCTGACCGCCGCACTCTTCAAAACCCGTTTCCAGTTGCTCTTGTGCAGCAGCGGTGACAGTTTAGTCTTCTGAAATCTGTCTCATGTTGTCCGTCAGTGAGTGCAACTGCCTCTTCCACCAAAAGAGATGCACAGAAGTTTTTGTGCAGAGAAGCAACTCTGAGCTAATAGACGATACTTTTGGAGGCACTTTAAAAAAAGAGGGATGCAGGGTTGAGTCCTGCAGCGACGCGGGGCTCAGCTTGAAGCTAGTTCAGCGCGTGGTCCAGTCGCGACTCTGCAGCATGTTGGATAAAGTGAAAGATTCCTGCATTTTCTCAGACATTGAATTCATTAAATCTCATTTGAAGCCGTGTTATGACAGCTTCACAATCCGTCTGGGTTTGCCGTGACATGATATGCACGGTCATAAAAGACGACTCGGGTTTTCACAGGTCGGAGTTCAGTTTTCTTTATCTCGTCAAAGATAACGTCCGGGCTTGTTCTGCGTCTGACACGGTGTGAACTCAAACAATAAAAAAGAAAGACAACCGAAGGATCTTTGTGTAGATACCAGAGCTTTTATTTGACGAGTAATGGGAGATGATACAGAGGTTGACATTTGAGCCCATAGAAGCAAGGTAGGATCTTGGGTAGACGCTGTGCCTTTTTATACCACCTGTAAATTAAATCAAGTTTTTAACTGCCTCCTGCAACTTTTAAGCTCTCACTGAATGGATCGGTTGATGGGGCCGTGACACTAGCATTGAACATGAGCGCCGACGAATCCAATAAAGTTTGTTCCAACAAGTGTACTGCTGCCACAGTTCGACAGAAAGACAGAAACTTAGGAAAGAAAGAGAAGATAGAAGATGCAGACAGTCTAGTCTGTCTGATCTGAAGCGAATGTTCCAGACTACAATTTAGGCCACAACACATACCTCTACAATAATATTACAAACATCTAAATTTGGTCCATGCAACTGCTCAAACTTCGAAGTTTTGAAAATGCCAAAGATCCAATGGGTCGTGTACCAGACTGATCAATGAGCATTTAATCATGAGCGAGATAACCCTTGTTCAAATTCTGCCAGATTCCTTAATTAGTCTAACTTTGTTGCAGATCTTAACATTATAACTTGTTCTGGTTCGTCTACTCATCCCAATCCTCCACAGTGAACCCAGACTCTAGCACCTGTGATCCAGTTCAACCACCATCAGTTACTTCTCATTAGCTGCAGTCTGCAGGCTCCTCTACTGGAATATTAAGTTGATGGGAAAGGTTCAGCGTTGCTTTGCCCCGACTCCAGTGAAAGGTTTTTAACCACTGTCCAACTTAAGCTGTTGAAAAGGCTCCGTCTGCTTTGAAGTTCACATCTTCAGCATCGACCCAACTCCAAACGTCGAGCTGGAAAATCTAAGGATAGTTTAATGCTTTTATTTTCTCATAAATTCATCTTTCATTCATCTGATCTACAGCGGTAGGGGTGGATTTCACCCGACCTCCGCAACTGAAATATTGGGATTCTAAATACCTCTTAGATTTGGCACTAATGCATTGAATCTTGGGTTTTTGAATATGTCATTTCTTTCTCTGCAGTAACTGTCAAATTAAAATGAAAGTTAAATCTGAAAAGTCTGAATCACAGACCAGACAGTCTATCTTGGAGCCCACCAGCTATCATGCAAATTATCCCCATGCCTCAAAATAGGAAGCAAGAGTCGCTGCATGGAGGCCAACCCTAACCTTAACCAGGCCCTTGGAAAGGATGTTGAGCCACTTCAGGACAGGTGTTTTGTCCCTGAGAGGACAATTGGTCCTGACAAGGTCGGGGTTTACACTGGAGGAGGTCCCCATGAGGTAAGAAAAAGGCTAAACACGCACACACACACACACCACTGTAGTCGTACTGTCTGCACTGCTCCACAGAGAATAATAAAAGATGTCCTTCGGAGGCGATTAGACAAGTAATTAGGCCATAAAGAAGAGATAAGTGATGCTGAACTAGATCATAAGGGATAGGTTTCCCCTCTCTCGCTCACTCCGAGGATCAAACCACCTCAACAGCTCAGCGGCAACAATGATCTATAGCACGTATTAGTAAGAGTCAGCTCCGCCGAATGAATGAAGTGATTCAGTCGTGTAGTGACATTACTTCAAGGATACTTAAAGTATTTAAAATATGTTGAAGAGTAAGTGGATTCCCAGCTGGAGGATTACTGATAAAATTCCTCTTGAAATGGCCGCGGAACATTTGATGCGGTCGGTTTAAGGCTGCCGTGGTGTTTGTTTTCTATCGCACATGTTGTGGCACTTGAGCAGGTGCAGGGTTCAAGTGCCAGCATCACAGATCATGGAAACAATCCAATCTGAGATCATATCTTACCTTCTACTTCTGAAACTAATGTTCAAGCTATTAAACATCATTTCCTCTCCACGTTTCTCTTGTTCCTTTGATTTCTTTATGTTCCTTTGATTGTGGGATGCTAACGCTAGCCCGGATCACTTTATGCTTAATGGCCTGATCTCTTGCTCTCACACAGGCAACACACACATGCACTTCTCTCAATCCATTCACGACAATTTGCCGTAATTTACCATCATCGTTGGATCCACACCATTACCAACACAAAGTCAAGCAATGGGCTCCGAACTCGCTAATGTGCAGGTTCACACACACCTCTCAGCATCCTCTCCCGTTTGACAGCATCATTGATACATTACAACCAGCTAACACAAATGTGAGGCATCTGGCTCCGTGTCGAGGTATTCTCAGAAATTGACAACTTAATAAGGACAGATTAGCTTTGAGGGAGAGGATTTATCTACTTGCCAAACACAGCGTGCACAGTTCTCATCAGTGGTCGAGCGTTACCACAGGAGATCTGTGGCCTCTGCTAGGAAAATGTTAATATAATAAAAGGAGGGATCAGGACTTCTCTCTGTTCACCTTCTCTTTCCTTCCAATTAGTCACCGATCGGGACACAAGTTGGCGTGTAGCGGCAAATTAAATTAACTTAACTTTAAGGTGGACCTCAGCTTTAAAAAGAGTTGACTGGGGTGAGTCCGCTGTGTAATGTGAGGAAACGTTAGGCTGCACGGCCACAGCTTGTGTGTGTGGGTGGGTGTGTCCCCCCCCCCACATACACACACATAAAGACTGAAATTGGGCAAGTGGCCAGAATCCCTGATGATTCCTCAAAGATGTTGAAATGGATTTAATCTTACTTTATTTCCAATTACAATACATTAGCCCAATGACAGAATAGCAGCTATTTTAATTACGGGCTCCTCTCTCCTTCTCCCATTATGCATGCAGGGGTATGATTATCCACTGCAGTGTAAATATGGGCCAAATGAATCTAAGAATGTGTGCCGAGTGGCAGCCTCTGGCACACGCTTGGTGACAGGGGTGAGGTGTTTAACAGTTTTTATGTTTTGTTGAATAGAAGTTCTCGGCCTCATTCGAGAGACGTCACACTTCAGGGGAAATAAATCAGGTTATTTGACGATGTGCCGTCGCAGAGCAACAAAGGACGCGCTCGATAAACGAAGAGAACAAAGACGGCAAGTGTCGGACTAATTCTGAGACGTGAAAGATCAGAGGTGGATGTTTTCGAGAAGAGACTTGTCATCCATTGATTCGCAATGTTGTCACAGTCAAAAGCCTGGATTTATCAAGGCTGTGTTTTAACCGCCTCTAGCACATCACTGGATGAATGGCCTTGGTTTTGGGGAAACAAATTCTCTTTTAAATGATTTCTTAGAACTCCTAAATCAGCTTACACCCACATAGAGTTCTACGTTATCCCATTAACCACATATTTACAAGTTGATCACCCAAAAACACTCAGCATGCTCACTGCCTCCGGTACAAACCCACACACTCCAAGTGAACTTTAACCATTTCTTCCTGCCAGAGGAAGCCCCTGCAGAACCACATGGACGATTCACGCTCGTCCCACGACCAGATATATACTTTATCACTTTTGCGACCAAATAAATCTGCCACGTAAAGAATGAGGAGGTTGACGAATGTCGCCCCCTTTCCCCGGGTGATGCCAATCCAGCGGCCCCAGACAATGGAATTCTTCTCCAGCTATTAGAATGCTGCTCAGCCTGCAGACAGTAGCGTGGGAATAATATCTGACATGAGAGTTTGATCTATTCTCAGATACTTTTAAACTGATTTTTGTCTAAACCCTGACCCTTAACACATTTGTCTTAGAGCGGGGATATGATGTCTGCAGTAGTTTAATAGAGATGGAAACTGATTAGTTGACAACCAAGTGCAGGTATATGAAAGTGACAGAGGCAGATTACGAAGGTAGACACAATAAACTGTTAACACCTGACATTCAGTGACAGCAACTATAGTGAACTTATTGGCTGGAAGGTGCTTTACCAGAGGTCAGAGATTAAACTGCCTCAGTCCACAGCTTTAAAGACTGAATCAGATTTAAGACTCTGTCCCAAATATGACAAAGGGATGAATTGAGGTCGATTTAAACTCAGTGCAGGAAACCAAAGCAGAGGAAACGGGGATTACTGAAGTGCTATTTTTCTTTCTGTATGCCGTAAAATGTAGGTCAATTAACAGACAACGTTAAGACGAACACTTTCCACCCTGCACAGGAACGTGTTTCTGATTTATCCATTTTCGCAGCGGTCTGTGCCAAGTCCACAAACGACTGATCTGTGGATCGAATCATGTTCTGTTCAAAGGTCCCTTTCTGTCTTTGTTACGTTTATTTTAATTTGTTTTTACCGGTTCTGAGTCTTGGGGGATACTGCTGTCATAAACACCATCAGCTCCAATTCAGTTTCCACGCGACTTCCTTCTCTGTCAAACGGCGACTCGAGCGTAAAAGCCAGCTTGGGCATCCAGAGGGACACAGCGGACCTTTAACCGGCCAGACCGCGACTGGTCGTGCGTTAAAGCTGCGCCTTTTACGCGTGTCTTACCTTCATTTGCGGGGATGCACCACGCAAGACTCCAAACCCACGTCCACGCCACCAGCCGCACGCCACAACTCCTCCACCAGCGAGATTGCATGGCGCATCCAAAAAGAAAAGCAGAAGCGGTAACCGGGTAGGAGGGTTTTTCCTTTTTCTCCTTTCGACCCTAAACAGCAGCACTTTCAGTCAGCACAGAGCGGAATGCTGGGGAGAAACCATCCGCTCGCAGAGGCTGGGAGCTCATGTTCTGCTGAGGGTGGAGGGGAAGGAACTGAGGAGCTGCGTGCGCTCCGGGTTCGGGGAGGCGGGCGGGCGGCGCGCCGGGGAGGGCGGGGTGCGAGCGCAGAGCCTCTCCAATCACAGACCCCACACAGGTGAAGCCCATTACCGCCGGACACGTCCCTCCCGAGTGATCATCACTTGCTCCTCACAAGTTACCACATCCGAAGGTAACGTCATTAACGGAGCTCTGGAAACATTTGAACAGATCTGTTAGTTTTCTCGAAAAGGGATTGAGTCTATCTCTGCAACTACATGTTCTTTATGAATAATCTTGGAATATTAAGTTAACCGTTTACTGCAGAGGTGTAAGCATCTGTAGAGATGTTACTAGGTCAGAGTAAAGGATGGAGCACAACACGAATACATGATTCCAGGTCCGCCTACGATAAAAATCACATTTTTACTGTGAAATCATGCAGCCGATGCCCTTGAGCAAACTATATCACATCAATATTTTCTGCACTACTGAAAATAATTCTCCCAAATCAAACAGACAGTCAAATGAAAAGGCTGCCGGACATGGAGAGATTTGCAGATTCAAGACAAAGATGGAGAGGTCTTTTATTATTATTTATTGGACTTTGTTTCTTTTCTTCAACCTTGATATACGTTCAGTCCAGTTATTAAAACCATTGCGTTTGCACATCACCACACTGGACTGGAAGACGGCCCCTTTTGTTTTAATCATTATTATATTTATGGCTTTATGAGCCTGTAGTCTAATTGCACACATTGTGAACGTTGGGTTAGCCTCATCTTATCTAACTTTATAGAGTAAGCTCTGCATTTAATATCTAACGTCGGTTACAACATGTGACAGCCTTGTATTTTGTTGTTAAATGGTTTTGGTTAAGATGTGATCTTTACTCTAAATGAAAATAGAATACAGATGGATATTTTCCCAGATTATATTCAAGATCAAGGTTTGGCTTTTAGTGGAGAATCGCTGAAAAATACCACTTTTAACAAAGGAATTATCCATCACGTCTTTTTAAGTGAAGCATCAATTAAGGACTAAATTTCTGAAAACTTTCGTGAAAAGACAAACTTTTGAAAGTTCTAATCCTCTTCAGTTGGTGAGAAAGTGGCTGGATTTCGAACCTTGTGAGTTCTACCAGAGAGAGGTGAAGTCAGCGATGACCTTTTGTGGATGTGCGGTGAACCAGATCACTGGCAACCTTCTACGTTCCAGGTCTCAGAGTGAGCACTATAGGCTCCATGGTGCTGGGATTATCACTGTCAGTCAATTCAAGGCAACAGAACAAACTGGACAAGAGACAGTTAAACAGCCACTGGTTTCAAATGTTCTCATGAAGGTTCCTTGGCCAAGAAACCTCAGATCACTATGGGAGCACCACAACTGGGTAACACACACACACACATACACACACACACACACACACACACACATATATAAGTCATGCTCTGCAGAATCTGAAGCTGTGAATGGCAGCTTGTTCCTTGTCTGCTTTCTAGTTAAATGAATCCCTGCTCTTGTACAGTTAAAGCTGTAAATCATGTGTTGCATCATCCTGGTTCTCAGTGATTCACATTCATTTGCATTCAGAAGCTGTGAGATGCTGTTTGATGGTTTCTGGCAATGGCATCTTGGATTTTTTCATTTCTCTTAAATCCTCCCCTCTCGCTGATATCTCTCCATCTAACTCACGCCCCATCTGCAGTGATGCAAACATATTTCTAGATTAACTCCTATTTTTTGTGTATTTGTGTGATGACATCATGACTCTGCATATGTCCACTGCTTTTTTTGTGGTCAACAATGGCGGCTATGAACCTTGGATTCTCCTAAGTTTGGTTCCCACTGTCTAATTACTGGTTTGCAGCTAAATTTAGCATAACTGCAACATTTTACCGGCAAACCACAGGCATCTGCTCTGCCCGACTTTAATTGGACCACCAGCCTCTTCTCCAATATTCACCAGATCGTGGATGTGGACTCTATCACAAACCTACGCTTGTCGTTGTTTTTGTGTTCTCGTCTGGATCAAGGTTTTTATAAAAATATTTGCATCACTAATAACAACGCCTCATTCTCTCTCACTTTTCTCATGCAGATCATTCTCTCCTGTTGTGTTTCTCTTAGTTTGTGCTCTTCCTTTCTATTTTCTCCTCCCCATCTTTTTCACGGTGCGATGTGATTCTTTGATTCCGGGTGATATTCCTGTGGCTTATGCTGCTGACACCTCCTACGCTCCTTATTTATGCACAGACACACACACACACACACACATACAGACATGGATGAATACACAAATGCACTCATTCCTCTCTCACCTACGCTAGAAACGTAAACACTCAGCGCTCCCTGACCCTGCTGCGACCTTTCTTGTCGGCCTTAGATGCGCCGACCCGGCACTAATGCTCTAATTTAGCCTCAGATGTGAGATATCACCTATTCTACAGTACACCATCAACATTGTTTGCCAAGCGCAGCCGTAACCGTAGGTGCAAAGCCGGGGCGGTGGTGTATTGTAGGCGCGTAGGGGTCTGATCAGCCCTGACAGCGGGTGTGGAGGTGGTTCTGGGATGCCAGGAACTGTTGTTGTCTCCTGGAGGTGTCGTCGGCCTAATTCTATAAAATGTCTGCGGAGGAAAAAAAAAGTGCAAGAAAAATCCTCCCCCCCGAACCTCAAACCACCGACTAACAATCAGCCGCGGTGATTTATTTTGTCACTTTGTTGTTCGGGGATGTTTTTCTGTTTTTGTTTTATCCCCTGGGTGGTCGGTGAATGAGAAGATGAGGTGGAGTCAGTTTGAGTTATTCCCAGATCAGCTATGGGGATTGTTAAAATTAGAAGTAAACTCAGAAGGAAGGTTTGAATAGAAGCAAAGGTTAGAAAATGTATAAGAAATAGATGATGCAGAGGATAAAGCATGAAACCCAAACGTCAAAACACTATATCTCCACTCAAGCATCACATATCAAAAAAGTGATAAACTCAAAAGCAGTCTTTTTGTTATTTATCCGAAACCCAATTATATTTCACATTTTGATTTTGAAACAGAGATTTGAGTTGACTTCTTTCACGCCTCACATATTTGTATCCACATAATGTCCGCTCCAGGCTGTTTCATTTTAATTATGACTACTTTATCTACATGTAGAAGAATTATTGGTCGGACTAGTGTTGGAGCTAGATGCAAAAAAAATTAAGCCAAATCATCTTGATCGCCCCCTGGTGACTGGCTGCAGAATATAGCTCATGAATCCTGCCTCCTCCATGTTGGTGAACGGGCCCTGGACCAAACTAAACAGTACATGTCAAATAAATTTCAGCAACTAATGTTTGTTTAAGTGTAAATATTTCTAATAAGTTTGGTTTGAATCAATTGATTATAATGGCTGAGACTGTATTTTTCGGCCTCGATACACCAGGATCACGACTGCACACTTTTAATATTTGTGGTTACCATTATTTCAGAGAAAATACAAAATATCAGAAAACAATTGCTGTTTTGCAGAAAATAGGTGAGGGGAAGATATTTCTCAAGCATCTCTGTTCACCTCTGATTCCCTCTGACGGCTCAGACTGTCTCCGGGGAGGAGCAGGCCTGAAGACATGGTTGAACCTCCGCCCCCTGCTCCACCCACACATGCTCACACTGAACCCCCATTCCCAAAAATAATCAGCTTTGGGGCTTTGACCAGCTGGCCTCTGGTGCAGGGAACTTTGGGATTTTGCGCAGCAATATGTGGTGAGACATCGCAACACATTAGAGCCTCCAGAGCTACATCTCCAGTAATCCCTGTGTTTTATATCTGCTATATTTGTATATTTGATATATTTCCTCTGCTGTTATACCCCCAGCAATATAAGGGGTTTGTCAGTTTGTTGGACATGAACATTTCTCCTCATGAAATTGTAAATATATTTGAATATTTACATTTTAAACTCAACTGGAAACAAGTAGCTCTGATGTCCTGGTGGGAAAGAACATTTTTTAACATTTACAAATCTCATCTACAGTTATCTCGACATTATGATGGACCCTAAATGGACATTTCCTTCAAGCAGGAGAAGCATACGTCTAACTGCTGAGCTGAATGATGGCTTCATTCCATTTTGATGTCCCAGTTCCAGGGTCCTGCTATTGTGCATGCTGGCTCTCTGGCAATGGCTCGCTGGAGCGCTTGAATGAAATAAAAGAGCCGTAACTGATGTTGTTGGTTGCACCTGACGAGTATAAATAACCATCCTTCGATTATCTATATCCTGCTTATTCGTCCAGGGCCGTTGGAGCAGCTGACACCGGACGGGAGGCAGGTTGGACAGGTCACATCCACATCACAGGGCTGCCACATGGAGACAAACCTCCATGCATGCTCATGTTCACACCTACAGGCACTTTAGAGTCATTCATTAACTCTAGGCATCATGTCTTTGGACTGTGGGAGGAAGCTGAAGGATCCGCAGACACACGGAGAACATGCTAATTTACGTAGAGGAGTCTCAAACACAGAACCCTCTAGCGACAGTGGTACCTGCAGCTTTATCAGACATGAGGAAAAATATCTCCAGCAATATTGTTTCATTGCAGTGTTGTCAGACAGAAAGTCAGAAAGAGACAATCTATAATAAATCTGTCTGACTGTCTGTAGCTTGTTTTATGTCGAGAAACATTCAACTTATCAGCTTCACACTCGGCATGTGTGTTGTTATGGGTCCAGAGAAAAGCTGTGATGAATAAAGTGTGATCTAGAGATGTGATACATTCAATATGAATCATTTTGAATAAACAGGTCTTTTACTCGCCGCTGCAGAAAACTGCAACCATCATCACCACAGGACAAACAAACAGGTTTAGAACATCCATTGCACTCGTACTGGGATCCCTCTTCACTGAGGAGACGAGAGATGATGGAGATGGAGTGAACCGCATCATCTTTGAAACTCCTTCTTGTCAGTGTGCACCTCTTCAGACTGAATCAGCAGCTTGGAGAGGTGTTAGCAGCGGGACTCTGACAGAACCATTCCGTGAAAAACGACCCATCTTGCGTGTTTCTGCTGTTACGTGACCACGGAGCTCCACCAGCAGATCCCATGCAGAGGGAAGAGACAGATTAAACAAGTCTGTCTTCCTCTCCGCCGCCGCCGCCGTCTTGCTCCACTTAAACTAACCTGCTTCCTCTCAGACGGTTTGCTAACTACTTGACAAGTTATCAAACAAAGTTCTGCTCCTCACATGCGCTGGCCTTTTTTTGACCCCGAAACATGGAGCTCTTGTTTTGGGCTTATAAAGGAGGGAAGCACACATAGAAACACACTGACACACTCACACGCTCACACACTGACACGCACACACGCACACACACACACACAACCCCCTGGGCATCGTTAAGCCCTGCTTAGCAGCTCAGTGAGGCTGGCAGGCAGCGCTGCTGATATTCTCTCTCTTTTTTGGCTGCTCCCCTCTGCACGCTGCTCCAAATCCTACTGCTCTCTTTTCACACGTTTTATCTCCAAACTCAGGACCTACAGAATATATATACTTTATATGAAAACACAAACAGCGGGTAGGGGCTGAGGGATGAGTTACCCCGAGTGCAATCCTTGGAGAAGACAATGCCAGAGGGTCTGAGCAGAGCATGGCATGGATACCCTGAAAAACAGAGTGCTTTGACTCGGATCCCGTCTTTTTGCAGCCACAGACACACTTACTCTTTTCTCATGGTTTCTGTATTGTTCCAAAAACGTCATTGTCCATATTTTAAAGGAAACAGTACGAGAAAGAAGAAAAAGATAAACATTCACTGATTAAGAATGAAGAAAAGGGAATTCAGTATCTCCACCATCAGTCCCTTTATGAAACAACATTTAAAATCATTACATCCAGATTCTTTAATTTATATTTGTACTAAATTTCACACACCTGTAAATATCAGTCCCCGAAACACGCATCTAGATCAATGAATTATTCCCTGAGAATGTCCCACGGAGTTAAAGAAAAGGAAATCCTGGATCTGCCCTCTTATCAAAATCTGCTTCAAAATGGAATGGGCTCTTCCCTGACCCAGACCGCATGATTCCAGCAAGTTTCGTATCAATAGGTCCAGTAGTTTTTGCTTAATCCTGTTCATAAACACAGGAACAAGCTACAGGGGCACTCCAGAGCTGAATGTACGAAAGAGTAAATAAGGTGAGGTTAAAGCATTTGATTATCAAACGCTAAAATCATCACAGAACATTAAATAAAGGGCTGTGAGTGCAGGTGCTGCCGAACAACCACCTCTCAAACTCAAAACCTTTCATAAAAAATGCAAAGGATAAAACTAAATATTGTTATTTCACTTCTCCTGATCTGGATTCAAAAAGGTTAAATAATTCCCCTGATTCCCTGATGGACAAGTGGGATCAAACTGCTTCTCCTGACCCGTCGCCGCTCCATGTTGACCGGGGCAGAATTCCCTCGGTGCACCACTGTTGAATGAGCGCCATGTTTTTTTGGGACATTTGGAGAAGCACGAACGTGGATTCGTCCTCCGGGTTCGTGCGGCTCCATTCACAGGACTCCGTGTCCGTGGTTCGATTTCACAGACGTCTGCTGCAGAGTTAACCTGAGTTCAGAGCAGCCATTTTGGAGTTATATAACCCTCCTCCTCCTCCGTTACCCCCGACACTTTGGCATCTTTCGCTATCGATTGCATCCATTTCCCAAAGGCATGCCCCCACCCAATCCCCCTCCATCCCTTTTTTTATCTGTTTCATCCCTTTTTTGTCTCCTCCAGTCTCCCCCCCTTCCCATCAGCCTGCCTCCCCCCCACATCCATCCCTGCACTTTTCAGTCACTTCTCTTTTTCACTCTCTCAGCTTTTTTCTCCCACTAACAGATACAGTACAGCCTCTTTTCTTCTGTTCTCTCTCTCTCCTCCCTCCTCAAGCTTGCGCCCTCTTATAAGGATTTGTAAGCACGTCTGAGGTCATGACACAGATCAGTAGACGTGGTTCAGGACGAGCCGAGGTCGGTCCTGAAGGTTTGTGCTGCTCCGAGCATTCTGCTGCCCAGCTTCCTCTGCTGCTGCCAAACATCCACGTCTCCACAAGTAAAGTGTTTAGTACAGATTTAAATCATAAATCATACAATCTACGGCTGAAGCCACGAAAACAAGATCAATGGAGAATATGAAATTCCATCAAAGCTGAATCCAGAACAAAAGTTTTGAAGTCACAGAAAACCGAGAGGACAGGACACACAGACAAACACTAAAACACACACACACACACACACACCCTGGGGGTTCAGGACAATTCGATCAATTGTTTATGTAGTTCAATGGTGTTGACCAAAAAACGTTCTCTGTCTTTCATCCCTCAGTTTCAGAGTTAGACAGTAAACGTCACAGAGTAGCTGTAGTATGTAGTAAACATGAAGCGGCTCAGCAGGACACGTGAGACACAAACCATTCAACCAGCAACCTAAACTATTATATAACAACACCAAATACTGACAAAAAAATATTTTATTGTCATAAAACGTTGGTTTAGCAGCTTCAGTTATCACTCAAGTTCAGCAGGAGTGTGTACTTATAAAAGAAAGCAAAATCCAAAGAACTGCAGGCGATGTCACCATAGAGATGTTTGTGAGTAGCCTTCAAGTGCCAAAATAAAAACAGTATTTATATAACAGTAGCTTGGAAACAAAATTCCAGCTAATAATCCAATAACCAAAAATTGTATTATAGTAATTAGAGTCATAATTTTGTTTTCTGTGCTCAGGGCCTACATTGGCAAAACAACTGCCTGGAGCAATTTTTTCTATATTGAAACAGAAATCAATATTCTGATTAAGTGTAATAAGCTAAATCAATATATTCAAGGAAGTAATTGCTCACAAGCCTAAAGACTCTATCCTCATACATACTGTTTCTGTATTTATCTCCTCCTAACATTTCCTCCCGCTGAGACACCCACCAGCCTCCTGCCCACACGTGCACATGCTGCTTAATTTGAGTGTTATGTGAGAATAAATGGGTCCCTATAGAGCAATAACAGACGGGATGCTGTGTGTTCGGACGGATATAAAAGGAGGGAGAGTATGGATGGAAGTTTCCTGGGGAATAAACATATATAGCAACTCCTACATTAAACAGAAAACAGCTATAGTCTAATTTATATATGTTTAATAATTGTGTCTTGGTCTAATTGAGTAAAGCTACCACACACTCCAACATTTCATTTACATTTAACACGTAAACCCTGATTATTCTCAACAAAAGGTCCAGAGATCCATCGCAACACAAACCTCACAACTTCCCCACAATCATTTCACACACTTTCATAATGTTATGCTAATGTGGTACTAAAGCCTTGTTTACTGCGTCGGCTGATTTGCCAAAAAACACCCAAACAAAACAAAAACACCTACTGATTGAATTTGATTTACATCACTCACATTTAATATTCATTTCCCCTTTTTGAACGAATAAAATACTGTGCATGTTATTCTTTTTGTCAATTTTAAAGAAAATCTAAGGACTAATATTTAGGAAACAGCATGTCGGTGCAGTGGTTTTGCAGCAAGAAGGTTCCAGGTTCAAATCCCAGTTCGGCCACGGTCTCTGTATGTGGAGTTTGTACTTTCTCCTCATGTTTGTGGGGTGACATTAATAAAGTATATAAAAAAGTCTATAAATAATCCATCCATCTCTACAGCTTCTCCTCTGAGGGGGGGGGGGGGGCTTGATGGACAGAAGGTCACAAAATCAAACCCTCACGTCCAGGACAGCAAACATAAATGGTGATGAAACATGTAACAGTGGCCATATTGTATTTTCTACATAAATACTCAATTCAATTATGACATCACATCACCCGTTCGTCCTATAAAAATAAATTGCATTAGGCGTCACACCGCGTCTTACTGAAAAACTGAATCGTGAAAACCATGACATTTCCCTTCAATGGTCGGACGTGCCGCTGGTGTCGTGCTGCGAACCACCTGAGCACAAGGGACTGGGATTTGCCACAGACTGGGATTTAACTGGGCTCTTATTCCTGGGATTGTCTGACGTATCCACGAGGGAGCCGTATTTTTCCGAACCTTGCAGAATCGATTCATCGCGCCATTGTGTGGTAAAAAATGAGCCGGTAATTAAGGCCGGTATAGCCGGGTCAGGGGGCTATCTCCCTCAGCAGATTTCATTCTTACACAGCTTTTGATTCACTTTCTTCTTTCGCGTATTAGGTGATTGAAATCTTTTTTTGCTTTAGAAGCCTCACTATTTCAATCTACCGCACATTGCCAGAAATAGGAATAACAAAGACTCGCAGCTTAGCACTTCACCGCCGAGGTTAAACATTTAATTTGCCGTGGAAATACAGATGTAGGCAAACCCGTCTCCTCCTTGGAACTGCACGCGAAGAAGCACGGCGGCTGTGGAGGAGGCAGCGGTTCGATGCCAGCTTAGGCGAGGACATATCCACGGTGCCGGTGCCGCTGCCTGATGCCCACAGACGCAGATGGTTTTGTGGCTGCGCGCCGCCTGCCAGGAGCGAGCTGGCACAGCTGGTACACCCTGCAGAAGGTCTTTAATAACAGCTTGTGTATGGGCTCCGCTGGATGCTCGCAGCGCATCACTGGAAAAATTAAGCCTGTTGTGCTCAATAGGTCATTCATTACTTTACCATTTGCATCTCTCGGCATTCGGCTGCCCTGCGGTGAGATGAGGAAAGTGTCACATGTGTCGGATAAAGAAATCTGTTTCCCCTTAAAGGTGCGAATAAGCAGTGAGATCCACCGAACTCAACATTTTCAGGAGAGTCTCCTCTGTGGAAAAACAATGACAACAGCGACTGACTGCTTTGGTGATAACACCAAGGACGCCTGAAGGTCAACACGGTAGTAATTTTCAATGTTTCCAATGCTGTCCATTTGCCATATGCCGTAACACATTACATCCCCCGGATTCTGTATCAAATGTGGCTACTTGGGATGCAAAATACATTTTTAGTTAAAAAGCTCGACGCAATCTCGTCTCATCAGGCCTCGTCATTGAGCAGCCAGGGGAGCCGTGGCACAGCTGGTGGCGCTGCAGCGGTGCCGGGAGGACAGCTTGCAGACAGACACATAGGACAGCGATGAACAGGGACATAAAAAGGCCTTATGGCTTTATGTTTCTTTTATGTGCTCGGAGACTCGCGGCCAAAAAATGTCCAAACCACTCATTTTTGAAGGAGACCTGGTCGTTCCTCGAGGCCCAACGCTGCTTGATTGATATTCGATTAAACACCGATAATGTTTTAAAGTAATTCATGAATCATATTCATCTGAAAAGAATGAATACAATGAACAATACATTTCAGCTGATCGACCTAAATCTGCTTTGAGGAAAAGGAGCTGAGAGGTTTTCTTTACCTTGTTCAATGAGCAATGATGCAGTGACTGTAAAAAATATGATAATTTTTACCATTAATATTACAAATGATGGATTGAATGAAACCTCTTGAGGGATCTGTGTTATCTGAAGGGACTGATGAGCTCGTCTACAACCAGTAGCAACACTCGAGTGAATCCATGCCTGAACTGGGCAGATGACAAAAAAAACCTTCGGAGCACGTCAACACTCCATTATAGATCTTCACTTGTATAGAAATGTGGAATTGAATTCTGCACTAAGTCCTTTCACCGCCACAGAAAGAGAGAAAAACGAGGATTAAACGCCTCATCAACAAATCACAACAGCTTGGACCCGGCTGATGTCGTCCTTTGTGACAAATGTGATCATCAAACTGGTCAATTATGCAGAAACAAGTCTTCTGCGTTGTCCCGGCAGCACAAAGAGCTGATGGACAGTGGTGGGACCAGTAATCAACATCTCAAACCCATGACTACCAATGTCGTGATGACAATACTCCATCACTACCCATCTCAATTCAAAGTAGTCGCTGGCAATGAAATGCTTGAGTCACAGGCTGTCTTCTAGCGATGCTCAAGTAATTACAATCAAAAAAACAAAATTTTAATTAAATAGTAGAAAATTGAATATCAAAAATGTAAAATAGAAAATAAAATATATCTATCTAAATATAGATATATACAGCTGAATAAAAAACAATAGTGCAATTATGTGCAATAGTGTAAAAAGCCACAGTGTTGGTGTTTGGTGGATGATGTCAGTGCAGCATCATTCTTCATGATGCAGAACAGTCAAATAAGAGACAGGTTCATAACTCATTCAGTCCCTTTAAGAGTCTAACCCTGACCGAACCGGGATTCAAACCAGGAACCTTCCTGCAGGAAGGTATCTACAGCTGCCCATGCACAATCCAGCCATCACTTCCATGCTGCTGTCAGAAGCAATAAATACCAGGACACGTCCATCCAGCAAGAATCTGTTCCACTTGGCTGGAGCTGGTCCCATCTGGACACTGGACGAAGGGCATCCCCCCGTTTTATTATCTTTATTATTACATAAAATGTGGGTATATATATATATATGGGCTCAAAATGAATCCCTCCACATTCATGCATTGTCAGTCAACCCCCCCCCCACCCCCCTCGCTCTCCCTGTGCCACAAACAGCGCACACATGAGGAGAGGCAAATTAAAGCTTCAAAGCTGTAAACGCAGGGAGAGATTGAAAAGGAGAGAGAACCCCCCCCCCCCCCCTTCAGCGGTGTAATGACCCCCTGGTGGCTGTCACAGCTAGTTAGCCGCGCCACCATGACAGCTTTGTTAGGTGTTCCATCTGTTTATGTGCAGGAATTTTTTTTCCCCATATTAAATCGACGACCTTTCATTTCTATTTTAGTGATAATTTCACAGTCTAATGAGTCTGTGCATGTTTTTGACTCGTACCTGCGCATGCACATCGATTCTGCTGCTTATTCCCGCGTGAGTGTGTAGATGCATTTACAGCAGGATAATAGCAGGTACCATGGGTCTGTTTGTGTGTGACAGCCACATGCCGGTTATCCTGGTGAGGCAGCTCACTCCAGTCGGGGCCACTGAGACGTACTTCACAGCCGGGCCCCGTCCCCGACAATACACATTCTCAACCCCCCCATAATCCCTCCATTTCTAAAGGGAGGAGAGGGAAAAGGGAGAGAGGAGTCAGGCACAGGGACAGAAAAGGAGAAAGGGAAGAAGATGGGAGAGAGGGCAGGAGGGTAGGGGAGGCTGGAAGTGAGAGGATGAGGGGAAGTGAGGAGGGAGATAAACAAAAGTGAGGGAAAGAGGAACAAAGTGGGAAGAAAGAGGGATAAGTAGAAAAATGAAGGATGGATGTAAGGTGAGTAAAGAAGGGGAACAGACCATTATTCTGAAGGAGGCATGAAGAGAAGGGAAAGAAGGGAAACAAGATGGAGATGGAGAGAGGAAGATCTCACTGGCTGTGGTGACAGCTCTGGGGCTTTGTGAGCTTGCACTCATCACCCTGCACACACACACACACACACACTCACACTCACACACACACAGGATACACACTGCCACAGAGGGAATACTGCTGCACAGGAAGTGTGATGTCAGTTGACCCCAATATAAACAAAGAGTCACACAAACACACATCTACACACACACACACACAGACACCCTGAGGGCACTTGGCTGAGCCCGTGCTTCCAATTGCAAACAGCCTGATACAGGAAACAACTAAGTACGATTAGTGTGCTCCGACACACATGCATTAACGCACCCGGTGACACATGCACGGTGCCACTGCAGCGCACGTGCTTCCACAGGCACACACAGACGACTGAGTCATCACTGGAAATGAGACCTGAAGTTTTACCTCTGAGGGGCTGTCAGCGCACCTCTAACAGAGGGAGGAAAGAAGAAGAAGAAGTGGGAACAACAGAGAGAAAGGGGCGACAGAGGAAGGTAAGGCGAGCAGATGAAGCAGCGAGGAGGAACTCCTGTCACCGTGGATCCTGAAGCTTCGCTGAATAACAGGAGAAACAAAGGACGACTGTCCGAAGACGTGAAGAAGTTTGTTTCTTTTGAAAAGCACGGACATCTCTACACATCTGTTAACCTCACTAAAAACAAAAAAGACGGTCAAAGACATGAACTAACAAATATACACATTTACATACAAATTAACAAAAGTTATAGATAGATAGATAGATGGATGGATACTTTATTAATCCCGTGGGAAATTTAGATCATCCAGTAGCTTATACACTTAAACACATAACTGACATACATACATAAATCACATACAGAGAACATATTTACAGATACAGGAATGGAATGCATTGATGTGATTGTGTCAGTGTCCAGTAGGAAAGTGTTCTTGTACTGCTGGAGTGGATGGTACAATAAAATACATATATATATAAAAACAACAGAAAAATATATAAATATTTAAGAATATGTAGTGGTAAAGTCTGTGCATGATTGACAAATGAATCAACAAAACGAAATCAACAAAAAACTTCTTCAATCAGCAAATCTTTTAATGTTGATAAAGAACTGATTAATGGACCCAGGTATCATCACTGTCACTCATCCGTTTATTCATATTACAGTAACAGAATATTAATTTGTAGAAGATGAAAAGACCTTCAACGATCACGTTTCATCAAAGTACATTTCCTAAGATGCATCTTTCTCTGGCTGTTTGACTTTTTAAGAGTGTCTCATGAATTACACTGTTGTAAAGTAGTAGTTAATGCAACATGTCTCTATTAAAAGCTGATTGTTATCTTGTCTGAGCAGTTCCTTTCTTTCCAGGACTAAGTCATCCATGTGTCCAGTTGAGTAACAGGTAATAAATGCAGATATAAATGTATTATGAGCACTGTCGCTGACATTTCACAGAGAAATGCTGAGCGAAGCAAGAAGCAATAAATTTACAGCAAAAGTGCAGCAGCCTGTTCTGAACGTGCCTGATCGCTTGGTTCTGGTTGAAACTTTCTTTTTCTCAAACTGTAAAAGTGACCTCGGTAATTGAGATTTCTGGATATATTATTTAGATTTTGACAAAAATCAAGATATATTTCCTCAGAATTCTCTTGAATGATGAAACCTTATTGAACCGGTATTGATGGCAGATCCTCCAACAGCCACTTTTCTCCCTAAAATGAAGCTTTTAATGGGACATATGTTTAGTGGGAGGTGTAATTGCTGGATCAGATTCAGAGACACCTCCTGGGAAACAAAGCCCACTATTGTCACAATGGAAGCTGGGTAGCACGTCCACCGTGTCTCGCCTCGGGGAACAAAAGTACTTCGGTAAAGGTTCGGGGAAGATTGTTGCTTTCGGTTAAATATAAATAAACATGTTGTTCCCAAAGTCGCTGTGAACTTTGTTTTAGTTTTGTTTTGAACAAGACCACAGCACCCCCAAAAAAACAAAACCATTAAAAAGATGAATAATGCTGGAGTTGGCTTTGTTCTGGGAGATCAGATTTTGTAGACAACAAATTTTGTCTGGGGACATTTAGTATCAGCATATTTACGATCTGCCAAATCTGCGAGAATTAGCAACATTTCCTCATTATCGTAAAAGAAAATGAACTCTGGTCGTGTTTGCTGTTTGGCCGTATAAATTCATATAAATTCTGTTTCTTGGGAACCGTGTTGCTGCTGAGGGGGGGGGGTTCCTCCAAGTGACCTTTGACAATGCAATGAGAAATCTCTCTTCTCATACTTCTTCATTCACACTTAAATATATAATATATAAAGCTAATCCAGTTTCTATTTCTGAAAAACAGATAAACCAGGTAGGATGAACACAACATTTTCTAACTTCACTCTAAAAGCCTTGCGCACCAACCATTAAAATTTGACCTTTTATTTTGGAACAGTTTGAGGAGGACTCACTAATGGTGAGGTATAATCCTGAAGGAGCATCGAAACAGGGAACCAACACTGCACTAGTTACATAAAAGCTCATTTTTCATCGTCTATTGGAGGGAAGACAAGGCAGGAGAGTCTGGGAGGAATGAAAACCCTTATTTTACAACTTGTAAATGATTGAATATCACAACATCGGACTGGAAGGTAGCTGGTTCGACTCCTCGCGGTGACAATACAACATACCTGCCAGGACAACACCCGGATCTGTATCAAAGTCCAAAGAGCACTCTCCCTACCCCCACTGTATACGTGTCCCTGAGCAAGGCACCTTACTCCCCCAACATCTGCTCCCCAGGCGCTGTGCATGGCTGCCCACTGCTCTGTGTGTCCTGTGATGTTCACCAGATGGGACAAAAGCAGAAGAAAAATGTCCCTTATCTGCATGTTGTCTGATTGTGCATGTGTTTGGGATCAATAAATGTATCTTAAATCTAAAATCTTAAATCTTAAATCTTAAAATCTTAAAATCTTAAAATCTTAAAATCTTAAAATCTTAAATTCACAGTTCATTTATTAATTACAACAAACGTCTGGAGGGGCACCTGATGGATACGTATCCCTGGAAAACAGCCTGTTATTCAAGCACTAATCTCAAACCATGACAATTCCTATAAATTTGACATGTAGTCGTAAATACATCATCGATAGGTTTCTAGAAGTTTAAAACCAAGTTGTTTTTTTCTTCACTATTCTCTGCACATCCTGACATAAATAAAAAACTAAAGCTGAGGGAGTGGACAGTCCAACTTAAGAGACCTCGCCCAAACCCTTCCATTAAGTGCCACTATTGATCCTCACAGGGGCAGCGTCGCCTGCTATCGATTTCAACGGGCCGTGCAAGTAGCCAGAGGATCCTCTTCAGTTTCAGCTGAGTGCAAATCTGAGGGTTTTAAGTAAAAGGTGGGAAGAAGCCGTGCTTCTAAAATGACACGAGGGGAATGGAGCGAAGGTCGGAGTTTTACTAGTGACCTCGGGCGACCCCTGTTTCGTTACAGGGACAAATCACGAGTTGCGTTGACCCTGTCTGCCTCTCAGATAAAATACTACACGGCAAAATCGCAGTTTGATGCAAGAATATCCTTCATGCTGGACCTTTAATAAATCAAACCGAGAAGGTCCTCCCATAAAAAATACAAAAAAACCTGCGTGCAGCTTATTACGACCCATAATTACATTTATTGTAAGGTGACATCTGGAGGTCGTGTTGGACAGCATCGGTCTTTACATTGAAGTGACACAGCTCTCTTCACTGGCTGCAGATGGAACGACTGGAGCAAAGGAGGAAGCAAGGTGACATTGGACATTAGATTTCAGTTTCTGTATTAACCACGCCTGCAAAAGTTCAGCAAATAAGACGACAACGATGATAAATGGAGATGTTTCATATTCTGTGATATCTTCGGAATGATAGTTTGTGAATATTGATGGGAAGAAGGATCTCATCACAAATTCTTTGTAACATGACATTCATTTTCAGAGTAAAATGCAAGATTCCAAAAAAATAAATAAAAGGATATTAAATATTGCACTATATCAATTTTTTTCCAATTTGCTTCATACATGAAAGTACATTATCTAAAAGCCCGGCAGGCAAATTAATCACAACAATTCCTTTTTTCAGGACTATAATGACACTATCAACTATAATGTTACCTGGTGTAATATGAGCAATAAACACTGACCTGTCTCTAATAAAAGATGATATACAAATCCTACAGTAAAATATATATATACAGTTACATTGAAGAGAATGTTCAAATAAGAGTAAAAACAGAGTCAACAACATAAAATGTACACAGACACACACGGTTATGCAAAATGAGAAAGAGATGAGGAGAAAAGAAAAACTCGAGATGTAAACCGATCAATAAGGAAGCTTTTGCAAACCACAGAATGAGCTCATGAGATTTTCAATGCAGCGTTCGCTTAGTAAGCAAATCTGGGTGAGAGGAAAAAATAAAAAAATAACATAAGAAATGATGTAATGTGTCTGAATGAGGGAAAAAACTAAATAAAGAAACATGAGGTCATTACTGAGCATTTAATAGCTGCTATCAGACAGTCGTTAAGTTTATGGTAACACAATCACACAATATCTAAAGTTTTAACCTCTGCTTTTACTTTTCAATATTCTCATGTCACACATGTTGTATTGTGATTTTAACACATTATTTACTTTAAAATTATTCACATGTTTATTTTTGATATATTGTCATGTGTTCTTGGCTGTCTAGAAAAGCGAGGTGATATACATTTCTTATTTTTATTTAATTACTTAGTTTGAAGAACTTTGAAACATCTTTATTATTTATTATCTTTTATTATTATTACATCTATCTTTATCAAGTTAATTTTAATAAATCAATGTATTTTTCTATTTTCAAGTAACAGGAATTGATATACGACTTAAGATGATGAGTGGCAGATATTGTTCAGAAAGAGAGATGTTTGGAATTTAATAATTATTGCATCAACAAAAAGTTTTTCTCTTAATCCAATAGTTTTCTAGCGTATATCTGTATTTGAGTATGAATTACCATGAGTTTAAATCTGAAACCGCCTTTGTGTTCAGCACAGTGTCACTCACACCCTCGTGGAGGTGAAGTGTCACATGTGCGAACAGACATTGAAGGATGTCTCCATCGGTGAAGTGTCTTCCTCGCGCCTCTTCATTCTCCTCTGAACTGTCGGGACTCTGTGGAAGCAGGTGCCGAGATGCCGAGCCTCGTTGTGACTCTATTTGTGTTCACCTTGTCCCGTCCTCCCGTTGCGTGTGTTTGTGCGTGCAGCGGGGTTGTGTGTCATTGTCACAATTCAGCAATCTACTTTTTCTGCTATCAGCTCCCGGAGGAATACTGTCCCCCTTACGCCAAGTCCCAACCGTCCTCTCTCTCTCTCTCTCACACACACACACACACACATACACACACACACACACACACACACACACACTCTCTTTCCGAGTCAAAAAGTCATTGGAATTCAGACCATGCTCTGTACTTGGGGGTCGTGACTTTCTGCTGTGTACATGGCCCAGAGCTATATAGCAGGGGAGAGAGTGCACAATCTCTCTCTCTCTCTCTCTCTCTCTCTCTCTCTCTCTCTCTCTCTCTCTCTCTCTCAAACACACACTCATACTCACACATATAGGCAGACAGACACACACACACAGCTCAAGAACATGTTTGAAATCCGGTCCCAACCTTCTTCTCCGTGTTTCACCTCTTCAACCTGAGAACTGCACTTCACTTCAATCCCTTCTTGTTTCTTCTCACTTTATTTCGGGGCATCGGCAGTGTTAGTCACAGGCGGAGGAGTGAACTGTTTCTTACTCAACACATATTTCAAACGAGCGACGTGAGATCTGAAGAAAAAAACGAACACAATTGCTCTGAGGAGAATTTCCCCATAAACGTTATGAAATGTGGAGAGAAAGTTGACTTTAATTGGTCACAAACGGGTTTTAAATGATGCAAACGTGAAAAAGTAAGACATACAAATGCAAGCAAACATTAGTGTTGTGTTTCTGTCATTTCTCTCTTCTCACAGAAACTGGACCCCATTGAGTCTGAATCTACTTCTTCTCTCCAGTCGCCAAACTGGTTGCTCTTTGTGGGAGTTTTTCAGTTTCTCTATAATGTTGCAAGGTCTTGACATCACTGTATTAGGTCCCTTGAGATTTGGCTTTATACAAATGAAATTGAATTGAATTTGAACACTTATTTGTCTTTATACACATCTTATATTTATATACATCTTCTTTTTGACTTTCAGATCATGTAAATAATAATTTGTGACTCTTTTCTCCCCCATAAGGCCATTTGCCAAGTGAACGTGTTCATCGCTGCAACATTTATAAGACGGATTTTTTTTGTTATAATTATAAACAAAGGAAAAAACTCTCAGCGTGCGACATGAAACCATTTGTCTGCTCAGCAGGCAGCGCAGCTAAGCTTGAACACATGTATTCTCCTCATGCTTTGGAGAAACAAAGGACCGATGACAAACTTCCCTCTTTACAGCAGATCCCCCCCCCCCACCACCACCACAACCACCACCACCACCACCATAACCACTGCCTGATAGAGATGTCTGTCACACATGCCAGACACCGCCCCCCTTCCTCTGACTCCTCCTTTCTCTTCTCCATCTTTCTTGCTCCTTGTTCCCAGCATCTTTCTCTCTCTCTCCCTCTCTCTCTCTCTCTCTCTCTCTCTCTCTCTTTCTCCACGACTAGTTCTCATGCCTCTAATCTCCAAATTTACATCTCTTTCTCTGCAGTGAATTTAATCAGACCACTCTGCCCCCCCCCCCCCCCCCCCGATTCTACTGCATTTCTCTAAACCCGCATATCCTGTTGCCTCCTCTCCTCTCCTCCTCTCTCACCTCCTCATCCCGACGCTCTCTCAGCCCTCACTCTTCTTGTCACCCTGTTTCTCACTTCAGCCCTCTCATCCCTCCTCCCCCCCTCTCTGCCTGTATCTCACTCTGTCCTAGTTTCCACAGCCCGCGTTATGAATTATGTGCAACTCGCTCGCCTCATGAAAGAATCATCTTGGCCGATGAATAATAGATGCTGAGGAGAATAGAAGTGTAGGTTACAAACTGTGTTTACCCTCACTGCCTCATCCACTGCCTTATTAATTTCATCAGAGTTAACAAATGACTGGCTGATCTTATCAAGCTGGTTAAAAACCGGCTGCGGTCTCAAACCCAGGGAACCAGGGAGTGTACTGGGTCGCCGACTTGTACTGCTTTATTGATTTCATCATACAAAAGACCAAGTTCATGAAGTTCACTCACAGCATCACCCAAAAAAATCTGCAGAATTGTGTCTCCCTGTCCTCCCTCACTATAAAACTGTGGTTTTTCAGATTTACCAGTAAATGATAGATTAAAGTGCTCAGGATTTAGAAATGTGTTTAACTCCTCTTTGCTGCTCTTTAAACCGACTGCATGAACAAGTTGTTATCGATGCATAGTTGATGAAAAACGCTGAGTGAACCACTGGTGGTGTGAAGTTTCTGGGCAAGATATCGAAACCGGTTTGATCCTGACATTATGGCGCCGTCTTAAAATAGCAGCTTTCTGGCATCAAGGTTGAATAAGAAAAGAGTGATTTATAAATGCAGTGCACTTACATGTCATTAAGTGACTTGTTCATCTTGCTTTCAGTGCATTTGTTCTCAGCATTAATCCCGGTTCCTGACTGTGTTTTCAACCTTATGTAGACACTAGAATGTCTCTCAGATGAGCGTGTATAGGAAACCAGACTGAAATTCAACAGGTTCGGATTTTTAGTTAGAATCGTACCAAATAGCAATTCCAATATTAAAAGTTAAAAGTTAAGATTCAGTTGAGTGTTTTTTCTAATTTAGAAACAAATTGTTTCTTACGAGCAAAGAATGGTTGCCTTTTGTCTTTCTTTTGTGTGTAGCCTGACAAAAGTGTTAGTTTCACGAAACAGCTTTAGTATTTTAACAATACAAGTTGTGTTGTTGTTGTTACGGTTGTAATCAGAGCAACAAAAACTTTACTGTATAACAGAGCGAGAGACTAGCACTGATCTGCACTTAGCTATGTGACTGTACTTTTATGATATTATTCATGTGTAACAAAGTTGTAAAACATGTACGTACAGATTAATAGGCTGCAAACTTCTTGCTCCTGGAGTATTACACCAACTCAATACATGCTTATCACTTTTTAATGGTTGATTCCATTAGAAGACAAAGAGAAAGGTTGTGTACATCCCTCAAAAACGTGTTCACTGACCTGAAGGACATCTGACCTAAAGCTAAAATGTAAGTTTTCATCAACAATGTTCCCATCTGATTGTCTGTGGTGTTCAATGCTTCCTTGAATCCCCTTGAATCCTGTCGAAGTCGTGCTGTTTGACATCGTATCCCCAACGTGTTCTTTCTGGCTTATCCAATATATAGGTCATACCATCATGCATTTGTCATACCATGTGTGTTCGACATCCTCCATTGAATATCTCAGTGATTCTCAGCCTTTCTTCACACAAACAGGACAAGGCTGCTATCATGTGTACGTTTGGAGACCGGCTGGCAAGCAAGAGAGGAGGAAAAGAGCCAGGGGTAGAGAGAGTTGTGTGGTAATTATAGATCAAGAGGATGGTAATTCTACTGAGTCTCTATCCCTATAGGGTGGAGTGGCGAGAGAGGGAGAGACAGCAGAGAGAGAGAGAGAGAGAGAGAGAGAGAAAGAGAGAGAGAGAGGGGAGTGGGCTAAGACGAGGGAAGGCGAGAGGAAGAGACGCAGGAACAGGAAGTGAATGGAACGAAGGGATTGAACATTGAGAGAAATAAAAACAGTAATTTAGTGACATCTTCATCTTATACTACTTACTAAGGCCTTGGCTAACAGGTCAGACTTAGTTTAACCTTTACAATAATCAAGAATAAACCCCCAAAACATCTCAATATTGACTTTTCTGAAATTAGCTGGGTGGCTAAGGAGGTGGACCTCGTCGTCCAATCACCAGGAGGTCAGGGGTTCGATACCAGTCTATTCTGCATACCTAAGTGCCCTTGGGCAAGAGGCCGAACCCCAACGGAAAAGTGAACGCCATGTGAAATAGAGAAAGTGCTGCACATCGATCCACTGTGTGAATGGGTGATCAGGTGACCTGTACTAAATACAGAACATTTAACAAGTATTTGTACAGGATGTTTTTGTTTATAAAGTAGAGAAATTATAGAAAAGACATATTCTAACTTTCTTTCTACATTTGTTTTCTCATCGGTCCGTGACTGAACTGTTAAAAACCTGGCAGCAGAAACCTTATCTGTGTCAACATTTACTTTTAAGAGCAACTGATAGTGGCTGCACCAGGTTTCCAGGATGCGATGAGCGTTCCAAGCTATAAAGTCATAAACTGTTTTCGCATAAGAACTATCCCCCCAATAAAAATGAACCATTAATGTTCCAGCGGATCATAAGACCAGCTTGTTCACTTGCAGGCACATTGGGTCAAACTCCTCTTAAAAGATCACTTTTCACTAAACCGACTTGTTCCTTCTCGAGCTGGACTCTGAAGTGAAATCATATGCACATAATGAGGATTAAAAGCCAAGTAGAAGAAAAGCACATTTCAAATTATTAGCAGCAAAGAGCACGACAAAGGAACATGCTGTGCTCTTCATGGTCACAGTACAAGTGCTGATAATGCAGCTGTAGAAAGATTACTGGAAATGTATTGAAGCTCGACAACGAGACTGTTCCGGGCTCATGTGACTATTAACTGTGGCACCGCCCCTCTTCTCCACATGAGCCTCCCAACGCCTCTCATTAATCCAATCCCTGCATGGGGCCTAATGTTCTGCTTCCAAATAATAACCCGGTTCCTTTTCCCTCTCCGTCTCTGGTTTGTTCACTTTGCAGAGAACACAGGAAAACTCAAGATTATGCCAGGAGTGTTTGAAGGGACTTTGGGGGTCCCCGGGCGAGAGGGAACCAAACCAACCCCCTCAAGAAACACATGTTATCAAGATGCATCACTCAAAATGATTCTCGTAGTTTCAAAACCATAAAAAATGCACTTTTCCTCTTCAACCAATTAGTTGAGGCATCATTAGTGTCTTGGTGTCACAGTCGATCATAGAATTTAAAGGGTTTCTCAAAGAAATGGTCGTTTTAAGGGGCCCCCTCCCAGCTCAGGGGCCCCCTCTCAGCTGAGGGGCCCATACATCTGCCTGCTTTGCCTAACCTGTTAGCAACACCCCTGCTCCCCCGCCAACGAATTTGCAGGCGGACCAGGACTTTCCAAGATCATGGACGTGATTGACTGTGGGGTCCACATTGTCTCAGAGCTCATCACTGCTTTGTCACACCAGGTGAGAGAAGGTTAAATAAAAACACCATCTCTCTGCCCGGGCGCTTTGAGGTGGGACGACATTGTGTAGTCTGACCCTCAAGAAGATGATTGATGAGCATGCTGGTCCCACTCCACCTCTCCTGTGATGATGTGCAATTTACATTTCTCAAATTCGGGTGATAAGAAATCGTTTTCACTCACAAATGCGAGACCAAAACACCTAGAACCTCAAGAGTAAAGTTATAGATCATATTTATACGTTAGCACTTTTCTGTTGTCTGATTTTAAAATGTGTGATTTATATTTTTTTATCCTGACGACCACTCAAAACATTTTAGAGAAGAGATTTGGGACTTTGCCGTTCATTGGGGGTTATCTTGGTGTTAGTTTGCCCAAGGGGACTTCGGCACGCAGAATGACAGGGAATCAAACCGGCGACCATCTGGTTGATATGCCACACTCTTGGACCATTTCTGCTGCAGAACGTCTAACTCCGATAACTTTTACACAGCAGTGAGTATTCTAACAATTGTTTCACAGCTTGAATCACTGCTTTGAGACGATAGATTCATTAAGTGTCCTCAGCTTCACTGTTTCCCTGTTTTAGGGCAACAGGAGGTTCTGACACCTAGTTGTGTCTTGGCTCAGACCATCCTACCCAGGAAGTCCTGGGATAAAACATCTTATTCCAGGATTTACAATGGCATTCAACTTGTGCTTTCCCTTTGTACAAGATAAAGGGAAATAACATAAAGGAAAAACCGAACGAAATGGCCAAGGGAGCATAAAGGAAATGCGGTTGGTGTCCATCATGATAGAATTGAATGAAACAACCCTTAAATCATGAAGGGAGAGAGAAGGACAATAAAAAAAGAAAGAGGTCTGGGTATAAGGGATGGAAGTGTGAGTCGAGGGTGACACTTGTGAGAAAGATGGGAAAAGCAATAAGTGTGAAAGCAGCGATACAGAGGTGAAGAGAAAGAAGTAAAGGAGAAACAAAATGGGAGAAAAAGACAACAAAAGTAATAGAGAAGGAGCAGAGCAAACAAACAGAGAGAGATTGGCCTCCCTCCTCTTCTGTCAACTCAAGATATTGAGAGATGTCTCAATATTGACTCGGTGAGCTGCACACAGCCCAGTCTCCCTGGCTGGAGTCAGTAAAGCACAGGCTGCATCCACACTTAAAAGCTCCAACACCTCATTGATGTCTCCATCCCTCCAAGGATCGACATCAGGACAACGCTTGAAGTTCGGCTCTTCTTCAAACTGAATAGCAGAAGTTTTTTTTACCTCAAGGGTCCTGGACATGAAGAGCAGATCTGTACTTCACCTCTCCACCTCAAAAGCAACCAGAGGTTTTCATGCTGACATTTGACTCTCTCCACTTTAATGTTGGATACTGAATAGTAGCATGAATGGATATATTGGTGAGATAAAGCATTAAGAATGGAAGACAAAGGTATCACGTGTCCAAATCCTAAACAAATTCCACACTGCATTTGTCTTGCCCCTGAGAAATAGGTATGAACGAACAGTTCTTGAGATATATGAGCCACAGACAGGCACACACAGATGTCAGGAGTTATTGGACAGATACGATTTAGGCTGTACCTCACGTGTTGAGAGTAATTCAGATATACTGCAATTTATTGAAGTTATACATTTGAAAGTGTTTTGGGAGTAGTCTTGGCAAAAGAAAGACACGGACATCATTTAATCATTGACTAAATATATCAGCTACGCCTAAAATAAGGTAAGAAGTGAATATAAAGTTATATAATGATGTATCTGATAAATAATATGCAGCTGATGGTCTCAGCGTTATCTCTGTGAGAGCTGAGATCGCTCTGAGGATCTGCTTCCTTTTCATTTATTTCCCAAAAACTCATACAAGCACACATCTACTTGAAAACAGTTATTTTTCGTTCTTCAGGAATGTTTTCAAATTTAGCTGCCTTTCAGTTATGCACGTTAAAATATGTATTCAACCTGGTCTACATGGTGTTATTAAATAAATTACGATTTTGTAACAGTTTTTTATGGATTTTTTTTTTTTTTCGGCCACTAGCTGCTGATGTCTTTCACCTCCTCCCTGCTTCCAGCACCTCTCCTTCCTCTTTTCTCCTCTTCGACTGGTCAGACCCTCAATTCTAATCCAATGGCTTCATTAAATGATAAAGAATGGTTCTAATGAGCATCCCTGTCCATTCACAGAGAGGTGGGGACGAAAATACAGACGGGGACCTAAAAAAGAGACAGAGGAGAGGACGAGTGGAGAGAAACTGAAAGTAGAGGATGATGGTTCCGAGAGTTACAGAGAGGAGTTAAGGGAAGCAGTTGTGCAGTTGAACCCATTAAAACATAATTTCTCCATACATCAGTAAGTTTCCTTGATGACGTTACAATATTCAATATCTGAACTCAGTCTGTGCTGAATCGCTGCAGGTTAATTTACGTCTTCAGGTCATAAAGGTCTGCAATCGTCAATGCACGCTTGATGTCCCCCCAGCCAGACCATGAAATACCCCAACAGTCTGGATCTCAAATGATAACACACTCATTATTATAAATCCAATTCTCATTGTCAATACTAATTAGCAAAGTTTGCTGGAACTGTTAAAGGGCACAGAGCTTTCAACTTGAGGGAGGTGAAAGGGTTCCTGTGGCTCGAAGGGTCTAAAGTTTGTTGAGTAGGTTGTGTTGCCGATGTAATGTGTAATATTTATGAAGGATACACTATATAGTGCACATGGGGGTCGACAAAGTTCATTCTCCTGCCCACAGTTACTGTAAAATTGGAGTTGAGACATAAATAAATGTGAAACTTCACAGTTGCACGTGAAAAGCACAAGTGATTTGTGTGACTCAGCAGAACTGATTAAGACTGAAGAAGATCGCTGTGAAGAGACAAATCCGAGACGGAGATGTGTAAATGTTTAGCTGGAACATTCTGGTGTACACAGGTTGATAACTGACATGAATATGTGCACAGGTTTAAAAAGGAAAGCAACACAAATCTTGTGTGGAGCAAGACACAAACATCTTCAGCAGCGGCGTCTGTGTCATGAGTTCAAAACCACGATGGGTGACATGACCGCTCCTGAAACGTGAAGCCAAAACACTTTGATCACCCCCTGGTGGCTGGCTGCAGTATAGATAATTTACCCTGACGCCTCCATGTTAGTGGATGGGACAAGGGCCAAACTAAAAAGTCAAATTACATTTTAGGTCGTTTTTATCACACTATTTGTCCAAGTGCTTTTTTTCGGATAAGATTGGGATCAATTAGTTATTAGCTGCTATTCAAACAGGACGTCATGATTGACAGCTGAGACTGACTCGAGATTTGTCGAGAACATGTATCGTCCAGTCTTTAAGAGAAGTACAAAAGAAGATTGCGAAATCCCTTTTGTATAAATTCCCCCAAAAACAAAAAGTATCTCAAAAGTTCAACACATGACCCGGACCATGTAACTTGGCGTGATCAAAACAATTTTATTTTTTTTTTACTCAAGAATACGTTTTTTTTTAGAACTATCTAGAGTGCTACAGGCAAAATAAAGCTTAAATAGTTAATATTTTAATCACAGTTTTTCTTTTCGGGTCCACTTTAACCAGTAGGTAGTTGTGGGGCATCCATCCTCACCAAGCCTTTGTCAGTACACACTGTACACGAACATGCACTGTGTGTGTGTATGTGTGTGTCTGTATGCGTATGATCGCGTGAGCACCCTCCCATCCTCCTCGGTGCTGCGCTGCCCACTTAAAGCCTCTCAGCTTGAAGAACTCTCACATGAAGTTTGTTGCTGTCACTCGATGCACCAACAGACAAGCCTGCTGTACCAACAGTTCCCACGCCAGACCAGCACGCACACATTCCCATGTGGGGACCGCTCTCTCGCCCTCGCTCCCTCGCACGTGTCACTCTTCCTCAACCCTCTCCCTTCCCTTCCTTTGTTGGGCGGGAGGGGGGGTGGGTGGGGGGTGGGAGTGACAGAGGGGCCTTCAAAGATCAGGCCGAGATATAAAAGGACAAACGGTGCTCATCATTTAAACATAACAGTCAAATCAGCATCGGTGAGGATGGGCCGGGTGAACAGGGGTGCGCTCGATTCGCTGGATGACAGAGCAGCTGGCCTGAGGTAACTCCCGTGGCCGCCATGTTTGCGTGCAAACTTCCACTTAGTGTTGATGTTCACAGCAGTGTAAACGCACAAGCCGAGGCCTCAGTGTGTGTGTGTGTGTGTGCAAGCGTGCGGGACGGTGCGAGTGTTTGTTGGGCTGTGCGTTCGCCCGGGCTCATATTTTATTGACGTGTATTCCTCGGAGGGCGGCTAAAGCTGGCACTGTGTGTGCCTTCAGAGAGTTGTGTGTTTTGGCTGAGGGGAACTGTAGCAATCACACACAGATAAAAACATCACAATACAGAGAACAAGGATACCTCAACATAGCAACAGAGGGAGGGAGGGAGAGGGCTGGGAGGATGTGGTGAGGGTGCACGCACACACAACCACACACACACACACACACAGAGACACACACAGACACACACATGCTGGATCAGCAGACTTGGGTGCGGATACAGGATTTTGCAGTTACAGGAAGATGTACATGTGCATACTGTACACACGCACACACTTACATGCGCACACAATCACAGAAGTCAACACATTTAGAGGAAGGACTTTTTCTTCTTAAAGAGATGAGAGCGCACAAACACTTTTAATATGTGTGCACCAACACAATAAATTTATGTCTAGCGAAAATAAATCTTTTGGCCGCATGAATGTGAGGTTTCAAGCATCTATCCTCTTTTCTCCTCTTTTCTCCTCTTTTCTCCTCTTTTCTCCTCTTTTCTCCTCTTTTCTCCTCTCCCTCTAACTCTTTATCTACATCTTAGCTACTTTGTCCTCTCCCCTCCTCTCCTTCTTCTTCTTCTTCTTCTTCATCTCCATGTCTTCATCTCCTCTCCATCTTCTTCCTCTCCTCTCCCTCTAATTCTTTATCTCCATCTTAGCTACTTTGTCCTCTCCTTTCATCTCCTCTCCATCTCCTCTCATCTTCTTCCTCTCCTCTCAATCTCCTCTTCTCTCTTCTCATTTTCCTCTACCTCTTTGTCCCCATCTCGTCATCTCCTCTCCATCTCCTTTAGTCCTCTCCTCTCCTCCTTCCTCTCCATCTCTCCTTTCCTCTCCTTTTACCTCTCCATCTCCTCTTCATCTCCTTCTCCATCTCCCCTCATTTCCTCGGCTCTCCTCTCCTCTCCCCCTTCCTCTCCATCTCCTCCTTATCCTCTCTCCATCTCCCTTAGCCCTCTCCTCTCCTCCTTCCTCTCCATCTCTCCTTTCCTCTCCTTTTACCTCTCCATCTCCATATTTCCTCCTCTCCCCGGCTCGCCTCCTTCCTCTCCATCTCCTCTTCATCTCCTTCTCTATCTCCCCTCATTTCCTCGGCTCTCCTCTCCTCTCCCCCCTCCTCGCTATCTCCTCCTTATCTCCTCTCCATCTCCCCTCATTGCCTCAGCTCTCCTCTCCTCTCCTCGCCTTCCTCTTCATCTCTCTTTTCCTCTCCTTTCACCTCCCCATCTCCATCTGTCCTCCTCTCCCCAGCTCGCCTCCTTCCTTTCCATCTCCTCTTCATCTCCTTCTTCATCTCCACTCATTTCCTCGGCTCTCCTCTCCTCTCCTCCTTCCTCTCCATCTCCTCTTCATCTTCCTCTCTATCACCCCTCATTTCCTCTTCATCTCCTCTCACATCTGTGATAGCAGCTTGGTGCAGACTCCTTCCTGAAGCCTCATATCATCACAGCTAATAGCTTCATTCTTCACAGTATTTACACTGAAGAAAGAACCTGCTCCCGTCCTGAGCTGAAACCATAACGCACTTTTGTGTTTCCTTTGTCTTCTTTGTCTCTATCTATACCTCTCATCTCTGTCCATCCTCACTCCTCTCCTCTTTTATTCATCACCACTTTCCTCCTCTCACTCTGTGTGCATCACCATTAATTGAACTGGCCAACAAAAAGAGAACACACGAATAAATGTCATTAATGGCCGCTGTCTCCTTGTCGTTTTAAGGACGACACACATGCACTTGAACGTGTGTGCACACTTTAGAGAGTTGTGCCGCTCTCAGCGGTGCTTTATAAAGCTGTCATCAGCAAGACACAAGCAGCAGGTAATCGGGGTTACACAGGACGGGAGGTGAACGTGCACATCTGTGTGTGTCCTCGGGTGCATTGGTGCATATACGTGTGCACATGTGTCCTTGTCATCTTAACCTAGCTGTTGATGATGTCTCCAAAGGGAATTCATGCACAGCGCCAGAGATCATTTCATAGCCAACTCTTAACTCTTAAAGGGAAACAGGTATCATTTTTGATGCATTCAAAAATAAAAAATTTAACTTTCCCAGGCTTTGATGGAGAAACACACATCTTCTAATGCTCAGTATTGACTGAGCTTTGATATATTATTTCTGCTTCCTTTCTGAATTCCTAATGTCGAAAAAAGCCTTCATATTTGAACAATAAAGAGAATGAATCAAAGCAGTTCTGTGGCTCAATTTTCAATGACAAGGTCCTCCTTTAATGAGGTGCATTCTCAGAGGGGATAGATAAATACCGCTCTGAACGCCGGGACGAACCCACCCTGGGAACTCGTGGCAACTTTGCTATTAAATATTATCTCATAAGCAGCTTTGTTTAAATGTTTCCATTCAGTTGAAAGTCATTGGGTTTGTGCATGAACTTAGTTTTGACCCCTCGAAACAGTAAAGCTCATTTTACATTAGTCAAGACAGTCATTTATCATAACAATAAAAACCTATTTTTGCAAATATTTGAGGTTGTGATTCTAGAGATGTGAAGTAAACTGAAGTTTTACATACGTAAATAATATTAAAATATATTGTAGATTAATGCTAAACTGTGAGAAGCCAGTTAAGAGACCCAACTGGGATTGCTGGTCCCATCCATCTCTCCATCCATCTAACCATCAATGATGTCATGGATCTGACATTAAGAGTTTTCCTCTGGTTGTCTGACTTCCTCCCACAGTTGAAGGACAAGCCTCCATCCATCCACGCTTACATTTGAGGTCTGCGCTGGGAGGTGGGAGCCAATCACCAGGAGACAGTGGGCGGGAGGCGGGGGTGAACCCTTTGACAGATCACCAGCGTATATATCCCAGGACAAACAACCTTTCAAGCCAACATTCACACCTACTCCACAAGCAGGAGCACCCAGAGAACGTCCATTCAAACATGGGGAGAACAAGCAGCTAAAGGTTAATTGGAGGCTCTGACATTAATTGCCCGTGGGTGTGAACGTGAGTGTGAACGGTTGTTTGTCTCTATGTGTCAGCCCTGTGATACACTGATGACCTGCACGTTGGCGAGTCCCCGACCTGCTGCCCAATGTCAACTGGGATCGACTCCAGCCCCCCCGACAACCCTCAGAGAATTAACAGCATGGATAATTGATGGGTGCATATTCAAGAGAGCTGGCTTCTTTGTCCTTTGTCTTTAAAGCCTCCATTTAGTAAAACTAGATGCTGAATAACCGAGCACCATTTAGCATTTCAAAAACAACCTCCGAGTTTGGAAACTTTTCTCACCCGAGCGCGAGATTGAGATAAATTATGAAAAACATAACAATGGCAGCCATTGTGGCAAAGCAGCTAGAGCCATCCCGGATGTCAAACTATCCGCTATGATGAATAATATCTCCATTAATCACAGTAATGGCCTTAACACCACCTGAGACAAACAGGGCAGCTGGTAGGCCAGGCACATCCAGCCTGACCAATAGGAGCTGTGTATACTGAGGAGGCCAGGGAGCGGCCAATCCTCAACTGTGATTATTCTCAATAGAAGTCTCATCTCTCAGCACAATGACCTGACCTCCATCCTGTGTGTGTGTGTGTGTCTGTGTGTGTGTGTTGGGGGGGGGGATAGGGAGAGAAAGAGCGAGCCACACAGGAGAGGTACAGCACAAGAGATGGATTTGGAAGATGACGTGAATGGATGAGGCATGAATGGAGGTCCCAGGGTGTGAGAGAGACATGACACCTCATTATTCAGATCTCGGCATGTGTGTGTTTGTGTGTGTGTGTGGCGACGCAGGGCAGGGGGTTCAGGGATGCCAGATGTCTCATGAATTCAACAGAAAGACACGAGCACAAGCCTCGAACCCCCCGGCCGACGTGTTTGTTCACATACTGTTGGTGATTCTTAAATGTTGCTGCTCGGTTCACACGATGTTCACAGCTGCTGCGCTTGGCATCGAACTTTTTCCAGCCTATGGAAACATTTAGAAAGAACAGGTCTCTCACGGAGCCTCGTGCAAAGCTTATCTTGTATTATCATGCAACGGCATGTGATCAACCAAATTTCAACTGTACTCGGGCTTGTTTACTTTTGAGATTACGCAGATATTAGAATGTGTTGTTGATGCAAATTCGTGGCACTGCAGGATGACACAAGCGGCTCTGCTCGCGGGGACAGGTGTGAAACCATCTGGATTTGTCAAAAAATATCAGCTTAACTTTCGACAGCAAACACAGATGCTCAGAATCTCAATAGCATCTCAGTAGATTCTGAACCAACCTGCTGGAGGAGGACAGAGGTGGAAAGTGTAAGATTTCTCAATGTTTTTTCAGCATATTTCCCGTACGGTTTACAGAACGTGGAGGATTCACTGTGTGGCTGATGTGCAATTACACAGAGTCAGCACAAGCAGGGGGCAATAAAGACTCATAGTTAACACAGTGATTTGCATGATCCTCCATCTGGTGCGGAGTGTCGTTAAAAAAGGGAGAGAGACAGCAAGAGAAAGAGAGACAGAGGGTGAGAGAAAGGGAGAGAGAGAGAGAGATAATACGGATGTTTGTTTTCTGCACAGTCTCTAGAGAAACTTTTAAATCCAAGATTCATTTAAGATGTCGAAGTACACTTTGAACCCTAACCCTAATAAAATAATGTAGATATAGACTAGGCGAAAATAAATTGAAAAACAATCCACTAATAGAGAGAGAGATTCGAACAGTAAAAAAATTAAAGACAGTGAAATGCTCCCTCTTCATCTCTTTGTGCACGTCATGACAAATAACCTGGTTCTCACGTTATGTGCATTTGTTTTCATATCAATATTCAATAACTGACTTCCTCTCCTGGGATCTTTGACGTCACTTGACCTCTCACCTCAGCAGTTTTCTACTCACGGAGGATGAGAGGTGTCAGAGCAGTTCGTTCAGGGACCACGTGAAGTTGCAAAAGCTGAGGAACGTAAATCTGAGATCCATACATCACTTCCTCAGATAGAAACATACAAACAGGGTGCCTTTAATATGCAGGGCTCCATCTTCTGTATTATAGATTATTATCCATTTATATTCCAAGCGGTGGGAAGCTATGTTATCTATATACGTTGGGGAGTCTGGATAGGATTTGTCTTGACTTACTGAAGTTATAGTAATTGAACTGGAGCGATGCAAGATCACACGTAGTGAATAATAAAATGGTTCAGACGGCGATTAGTAGAAGCTCTTCGCCCACACCTGACCCTAATTGATCCGGTGTCAGCCAGGTAAACACGGTGTCTCCACCCGACCCGGGGTCTCCAGATCCAAACGGGGCGAAGCGGAGCACCTCAGGGCCAAGCAGACGAGCCAAGCCCATGCATTATTGATGAGGGCGGCAGTCAGCCGGTGTGGGATCGATCGGAGGTTCTGTTTTTACAGTGCAGCCGGCAGTCGGAGGGCGCTGGTAAATACACCCCAGAGACACATTAAGAAACGGGTTTGATGGATGAGGAGAAACAAGAGAGACACTGACATCACGGAGGAGATTTTAATTGTTGGAAAAAAACTTTTATAAGTACATTGTTAATTTGAGTTATAGAGTAAAAGTTACTGTTTTCATTCATCTTAAAAAGCGTGAGCTGAGACCTGAATGCTTTTGCTTGTGTATTTTTACACACAGATAATTGCAAATAAAAAACATCACACTGATTCTTTCTCAACAGAAGTGAGTGAATTTAATTTTGAGCTTAAATTAAATAAGATATGAGTGTTGTATTTCATTGCCCTCTACAGGCTAATAAAAACCACACATAGAGCTGTAATGTAAAGGTAAAAAAGAACAGTGTGTAATTGAATGTATACTACTAGGTAGCATTTAAAAGCTTAACTCTCACATTGTGTTGCTGTAGCTGATTTTTCCCTTTTCAATGGAGATCTTCATTAGTGATTAGGTAATGGAGAGTGACGAGTCTCTGAGGGACGATCCCAATCTTCAACACACACACACACACACACACACACACACACACACACACACACACACACACACACACACACACACACACACACACACACAAAGACACACATACAGCCCTTTTTTTCCTCTCCAAGTCATACAGGCTTGCCAGCGATGTCTGATACACATCTCACCGTATGCTTCGACCATCTGGGGACGCTTTCCTTCTCCTTTTGTTTCATCCCTCGATCTGCTTTTTTCCCTTTCATCCCAAACCCTCCTAACTTCCTCTCGGTGTCTCCCCCCGTTTTTCCCTCATTTCCTGTCATCTGAGGGGAGTGTGAACTCTGAATTTCCTCCACCGTGCGCTGTGCACGGGTCTCAGGTGAGCGCTGGCTCCTCATGTGAGCTCGGCGACTGCCAACGAGCTCTCGCTTTTCCCTTTGTGAGGCCCCTCTGTCTTTTTTTTCTCTTTCTGGGAACATGTTAATTGCTTCTGGACTCCGATCAGTGTTCATTAGATAGGCATGTATTCACCACAACAGATGCTCATTCACAGCCTCCCTCCCGTTTGCTGGCTCGTTGCTGCTTTATTCAAAGAATTCTATCAGTGGACGTCCACTTGTGTAATTGCTTCTCATTTACCGCCTGGTTTCTTACATTTATGTCACCAGACGAGCTCGTTGTGTGAAGATAATGAAGCAATCGCAACAGTTTTCTCCTGATTATGTTCCGATCTAAACAAAATTAGCTTGATATGTATGAAAAATATCGTGAAAGACTCAAAACACTTGGCGTCAGCTTTTTCCTTGTTTGGCATTATAGAGGATATATATGAGAAGCTTGATGTATCACATTTCCACGACCAATTACCAGACTGTTGTGTTACGTTTGATAGCATCGAATTAACAGTGTGCATAATTGATGTCATGCTTCATCTTTGGGCTTTTTGTCCGGCGTCATTCCGCGAAGGCCCGAGATGCATTTCCTAGACGACAGCAGAGACTTGGATAACGATGAGTGATGGAGTCACACCGTGGTGCGGTTGTCAGGGGGATGAGCAAAAACCTTCTAATGAGGTCTGATGAAAGTCTGCGGATCAGAAGGTGGTGGATGGAACCAAACATCATGTGTGTGTGTGTGTGTGTAGATACTGACTATGGATAAATATGTGCTAACAATCATTGGGCTGCTTTGCATGACATTACAGTCACACATGCTGATACTGGAATCACTGGAAGTGTCATTTCTGTCGCTCTGGTTTAGCGCTCAACAGCGGCCATGTTTCTGTTGGACTAGCACAAGCATGTATGTAAATGGAGCTGCAGCACCCCTTCTGGCATGTGGCTGTAACAGCAAGGCAAAACAAGCTATCCCAACAAAGCAATTATTATTTGATTTCATTTTAGAACATCCAATAGTTTTTGTGTTGCTTATCTGATGCAAAATTGAAGAATGTGACCATCTAGAGCAGTGGTTGTTCTAAACCTGCCCGTTTGGATTGGGCTGTCGTGATCTGTGGTGATGCTGGTTTTCAGGTTCCTCTCTGAAACTGTCAAATTGACCTGCAGTAACTGAGCTGTGGCAAATAAAGATCAGCTGCTGGAATCAGTCTACAGACGAGTGAACTGTCGCTGCTGCACAAAGAGCTGCACTCAGAAAGTAAAGAACCCAAACGGAATAATCAGTCTTTGATGCCATTATCATGATTGGCTGCTTTTGAGATCGACCACATCTTGTTTATTAGTCTCAGCACCCCTACTGCAGAGCACTATTTGCCTCTTAATTAAATGTATTAATATTGCATGTATAATGTGTCCAAATCTCACCTAATTTGACAGATATTTCTGGATTAGCAGATATTATTTAGATAGATGACTGATTCAACCACCAACACGTTGAATGTGAACCTACAAGCTTCACCCCTCACTGCTGATTTTGAATGTATAAAGTATCTCACATGCTTTAACAAATGCCGGAAAGACCCACGAGGACCACAAGTGTGAAACTAAACTCCACTCGAGGAAACTTTATCCGTCCGCTCTTGATCGTATCTTACAAAGATTTCTTCATTTCTGGGTCAACTCCATTAAGAGGTCACACCGACGGGCTCATCAGCTCGTGATGGGACCCACGTCTGATAAGTGTCCAGGTAGAATACAGTGAATTACATTGGAGTGATGTGTGGCTCTGAGTGACCACAGTCATTAATGTCTCGATACCCACAAGGATTGGGTTTCTCTTTCTGTGCCTCTCTTCCCGCTCTATCATCCACTGTGCTCCCAATCACATTGTCCATCAGTAAAGGCGTAATTATCTTCTAACCCCCCCAGGATCGTCCGACGGAGGAACAGGTAGGAACATATCATATTCAAGGTGTATTAATAGTTGGATATTATAACCGGTTTCCTTCATTTATCATGTATCAGTGTCTCCAGAGCTCACCTGGGTCTCGGTCCCATATTCCATGTCTCCAGGCTCGTGACGGATGCCCCGCTTTCTCTTTCTCTTTCTTTTCTTTTTCAACATGGATGGTGAGATCAATAAAAAAAGAGAAGAGAGACAGTGAGATGAGACGAGAAAAAGATGTAGAGTCCCATGAATGTCTCTTTGTTATGTCAATGTGTTTAAGACACATAGACAAGTGGGTAATCACTGGGCTGTTTAATTACATGTATCACAAACACACACACACACACACACACACACACACACACGCACAACCACACACAAAGGAAAGGAAAGTACACACTGGCTCATTTGTTATTCATCCAGATGGAGCTCTTCACTGGGCATTTTAACTGTTATCTGAAACCATAAACACTTGGACACACTCAACTAACACACACACACAAACACACACACACACACACTACACACACACTGAATATTATTTACGAGTGGTGTACTGGTTAAGAGTAAAACTAAAGCAAATGCTTTGAATAAACCAGCAATAAAACTTTGTAAAGTTTGACTTCAGAAAATCGATAGACCCGTTAACTGAAAGCTTTGCCCTCCAGTCATAGATTGAAATGTAGAGTTGGTGTTTTTTACAATGACATGTTTGCAGAAACCACAAAGAAAAAGTTAATTTAAATTTTTCTCAGAATTTGAAGTAAAAAAGTTAAATTAAATCGTCAGGTGGTTCAACGTAAAGATTTATTAAATATGTCAGACATTTAAAGTCTGGAGAAAAGAGTATAAAAATCCTAGGAGCCACACCTTCTGGGTTATGGTCATATGTATAATTCATGAGGAGTTCTTCTGAAATTGAAATGCTGAGATACCATTACCCATTAGAACAGATCTCTGGAGGACGTTTAACACAGCACCGATCATTGTCCATGTCAGTTGTTCAGGAGATCAGCCACTGACCTGCTTTCAACCATAAAATACTAATTAGGGCCATTAATTAGTCCAGTCCAGTGAGATTCATGGCCACGCTCCGTCTAGAGTGTTGGTTATATGTGTCATATATGTCTCCTTTTAATGCACTGTACGTTACACTGGGACTATTTCCTTATATTCAAGGCTAATTACCATGAGGCATGAAAGACAAGTCCAATTAATTAGTGAGTGTAATGCAACATGGTATCATTTAGTAAGTCTATTTAAAACGTCTGCACTCGTTATCTTCACTGTGTCTGAATTTAAACAAGGACACATGTCCATGATGGGAGTGTGTTCGCCTGAAAACACATTTTCTCCTCATGCTCTTATTCGACAACTTTCAACAAAACAAACAAAGCAGACAAACTTCTTTGTTTCTCCATGAAAACGAAAACATCGATGTTGATTTGAGCGTCTTTGCTTCAGCTCCGATTGATTCTAAATTCAGAATATCCAGTGTTCACTATTTTCTAAAGATTCATCAGTGAATATGTTGTTTCGGAGATGCAAACCTGTTCTTCACTTAATAAGCCTCATTATGAAACTACAGTTGATGGTTCCTATAGGGAGACTTGGCCACTACAGCACATGCAGATAGCGCCCCCTTCTGGTGACATGGCACGCTGTGAGTAGGTGGTATTAATTTGGCTTATGAATTTTATCCTATTTTATTAAATGTGACTGAATGCTATAATATAACCCTTCATTTCTACCAAAGACTTAAGTTTCAATAATTTCTTATGATGTTTATTTTTTTTTCAGACTAAACAAAAGCTGATATTCTATAACCTCCTTCAAGCTAACACAGATTCACAACATTTGACAGATGGTCTTTTACAGATTATACATTTTTCATACATTATTCAAACTACAATACATCATGCAATCAGATCACAGCTCCTCCTATGGTTAAACAACTGTATAGCACATAATTAACAACTGTTGATGTGCAGATAAAATGACTCCAATCTATTACGTCTTATTTTACTTTTTCAATTTTTTCTCTCTATTTCCTGATTCTAACTCATTTACACCGAAGCTCCCCTCTATGCTTCCACATGTAATCACATACATGTGCTAACATACATGTGGTTACACTGCTTCCTTCTCTGCTGAGTTGAACTGATGTGTTTCCAGTGCTGCCAGGCTTAAGGAAGCAAGCTAAATAAATTCACTTCATGTCAACGTATTATGACACTAACCCAATTATGCATCAAAGGGAACCCTATTTTCTCCAGCCTGCCTCGCTGTCACAGTCTTTTAAGCCCTGTTTGTGTTATTTATGACTTTTTTAAGACATCAGGAGCTCAGGGAGCTTAGCTGATAAACACACTTCAATGTTTAGAGGAAATCCACCATCAAAATGTCTTTGCAGGAGAATATGCAAAGACCCCGAGAGTTTATGATGTGTGTGATGTTTTTGCATTTTCTGAAAGATCTGCAGTGATATTCTGATAAAGGTCCGGTTTTCTTATGCGTCAACACATCCTCCAGCTTTAAGGGACAAGAGACATTCCCAGACCAGAGAGAATATGTAGCCCCTCAGACAGATTCTGGATCTGCCATGTCAACATTCCTGGTATAGGAAATCATCCGAAAGGAATGAATTCATCCCCATTTCTTGGTGGATCAACTTAAACCGGTTTGAGGCAACAAGGCTGAGTGTGCGAGTGAAAATGGGATCTTCTGGATAAATTCACCTGGGGACTGGGGCCCTCTCTTGGAGCCGAGCCTGGGAAAGTAAGGGGCACTGGCCAGAGTCTGTCCACCACTCACACTGCTCTAGATGTAACGATCGGGTGTGAAGCCAACTGGGAGACGGATGGAGACGATGGATCTGCTGAGGCTACAAAAAAATGTGTTGAAAACCACACTACTTAATAAAGGTCTTCAAATTAATCACTTTAGTTTTCGGGCCAGGGTTCTGCCAACAGCCAGAAGGGATAAATAATCCCATATAGCTCTAGTTATGTAGCAGATAGCCTGGAACGCCTACTGCTGACACGGATTCATCACTTCTACAACTCAACCTGGCACAGTTTGATTTTAGGCCAATGGAAATTAACAAAGCACAACAACGGTATTTTACTGCATTTCAAAGCTATAGTCTGGTTTGATATATCCCAACAGAACTAAGGTTGGTTTTCCCTTTATCTGTTTTCCTCCATCTCAGCTCTACATCCTGTCAAATATCAATCTATCCATCATTTCATCCATTTGTTGTCATTCACTCAACCTGTTTCTGCTGCAGCTCCACAATCCATTAACTGACTTCACCACTAGATGTCAGGACCAGCTAATCTATCAGCCACACAGCCAGAGACCACACATTGGGCTGGTTTCCATCAGGGACTTCAAGGACTAGCCCGGGCTAAATCATTATTCATCAACCCCCCCCCCCCCCCCCCCCCCCCCCCCCCCCCCCCCCCGCCGCCCCCAAGAAATCAATTCACTTCCTCCACCCAATTTGGAATGTATTTATGTTAATTTCACGGAGTAACTGTGCTTGCCTGGCATAAAAAAACACACACACGCACACACACACACACACACACACACACACACACAATTTGAGTTTGATTAAACAACACGTGCAGAGGGAAATTGTGTATTTGCATTCTTTGAAGAGGAGGGGGGAAGGGGGGGGGGGGGTCCTGGTGGGATTAAGCCTGGAGGGTTTCACATGTAAGGGAGTAGAGCACTTGTGGATTTGTGGAGAATGTGAAAGCTCCCGACAGGACAATCACAAATGAGGTGAGCAAGGATAGAAATGCAAGAAATTCAATTGTAAGAGGATGGAAAGGGTGGAAAACAAAAATCATATTTTCTCACAACAGTGAAATATTGTATATATGGTATCATATTATTCAATGTTTCTGCTGCATCTGCTTTCCTGAATCTTCTTAACTTAAATGTGACTGTGGAATTTTGGTCAACTTAATGGGATTCAACTGTTATTCATTTGCCAGCAAAACCTAAAAGGCCCAACTGAATGGCTCCTGACTAAAGGACAATGCTGGAGGGCATATTGTGCATCTGTTTTTTTGCCAGAGAAAATTAAATAAAATACTATGCAAAGTGACGTTTTGTATGAATGTATTTGTGCATCACAGAGATGGGTAAACACACAGTGCCAACAATCAGGCAGCAGATGGAGATAAATGCAGAGGAGAGTTGGACGTGACTTGAGTAACGAATCGAGAAGTTTGATGGGCTGGCAGTGAAAACAGTTTTCAGGTCTGGTGGTACAGTTTGTGCAGCTCTGCTCCTGCACCATCTGCCATGAGAAAGAAAAATACACATAAACAGCTATTCTACTGCAACAGTGTTCAGTGAGAGGTCGATTCTCATTGATCAGCACCTATAGGTCCATCAGTTACTAGAACGTTATACCTGCAGAGGCTGAACCACAAACTGAATCCTCCTTAGAGACATAAAATATAACTTGATATTAGATTTAATCTGTGCCATCTATCACAATGTATATTTTCTAATTTAAAGAAAAGAAATGTGTCCTCTTCATGTCCCACCGTCTCCTTTCTCACTCCCTGTCAGCCTAAGGTCTCACAGGTCACAGACACTTTATGTCACGTGACGCAGAAAACCTGATGACTTTACTCATTTTATAATGGGAATCAATTATTCTCGAGCTCTGCCTTGAATCGATCAGAGCGGACATACTAAAAACATCCATCAGCATGTTGTGTAAAGGTTTTATTTCCTCGCCCAGCTCCTTTGTACCACTCATACTAAAAGTGCATCTTGAGGACGCCTCCTTTTACCTTTTCATTTGAAATATGCATTTATAAAATGAAATTATCTCTGTAAGAGCTTCATATCAGTTTTAATCCCTGTCCATTGTAACAAGCCAGAAAACGAATATCATGTGACCACTTGTGTACAGTGGGCATGCGTGTGCCGGTGTTCACAGGTTGCTTGAATAAAGCTCGGCTTCTTCGGACGTGAGCGGCTGTATCATTGTGAAATACAGGATTCAACAGCTGTCAGCAAAGAGAGCAGGGTCAGTAACACTTGTGATTGATTATCCATGTTGTGTTTTACACTGGTGCCCGAGGGGAATGCTGGTTATTGTCTTTCCAGAAGTGGGGTCGTGATCGAATACATCCAATCAGCAGACGCTGTTTCCAAACATGTCTGTTTCTGTCTGTCCAGACTAAAACAGATTTCAAACTAAAACAGCGTTTCCAAACTTCTCCATTCAAGCAACTCTGAAACTCCGGAGCAGTTCAGACGCCCGGCGTACAGTTGCAATCAGAAATATTCAACCCCCTCACCTCAATAGACATTATAGTGATGTGGATGACAGACAATGACAATAAATGACAAAAAAAAACTCATCAAACAACAAAAGATATTTATTAATGCGTATTTTAGTTATTTTGACAACAGAAGTTGACTTGACTTTGAAGTTCAAATGAAAAATGTAACTCTTTCAACACATGTGCATGTGCAGTGTTATTCAACCCCCCAGCTTCAGTACTTTGTGGCACATCCTCTAGCTTTTATAACTTCTAAAAAATGTTTTCGGTAAGTGTGGACAAGCTTCTTACACCTCTTGATTGGAATCTTTGCCCATTTTTCAAGTGCAAAAGCCTCTAGATCCGTGATGTTTGATGGCTTCCATGTTGCAACTGCCTTCTTTAAATCCCACCAAAGATTTTCAATCAAATTTGAATCTGGTGACTGTGAATGCAACTCCAGGACGTTCCAGTATCTTTTTCTCAACAAAGCTTTGGTGGACTTGGAGATTTTGCTTTGGATCATTGTCTTGCTGGAAAGTCCAATGATCAAGGTTCACTTTGTCAACAGAAGGAATCACATTCCTCTTTAAAATGGCCTGGTATTTCTGTGAATCCATGATGCCATGTACACAATAAAGATTGCTAGTTCCTGCCGCAGAAAAGCAGCCCAACATCATCTTTGACCAACCTCCATGCTGGACTATGGGGATGGTATTCTTCTGGTCATAAGCCTGTCCTTTCACACGCCAGACATACCACTGGTCCATACGTTCAAACAGTTCCAGTTTGGTTTCATCAGTCCATAGAACTGTCACCCAAAACTCTGTAGGCTTATCCAAATTCCTCCTGGCATATTCTAGTTGACTTTTGATGTTGCTTGTGGTCAAGAGCTGAGTGCGTCTTGGAGCCGGCCATTAAGTCCTTTATTATTCAGTGCATGTCTTATAGTTGCCACTGCAGCACTTGTACCAGCCTTCATCAGGTCGTCCTGTAGGTGTCTTGCAGTCACACAGGGATTTATCTGAGTTGTTCTGACTAAGTTGCTGAGGGTCCTTGATGAAATGCTGGGCTTTCTTCCACGGCCAGGCATGTTTGAAGCTGCTCCATCAGTTGTAAACTTCCTTATAATGTTCCCAATTGTGTCTCTTGGAATATAATTTTTTGGGGAATTCTTCTTCTACCCAAGGCCTTTCAGGTGTGATGAAATAATCTCCTCTCTCAGCTTTTGTGTAAGCTCCTTTGTCTTTCCCATGATTGCAACTCACCTTGAATACCTTCATGGGTGGGGTCTATATGCATCACAGCTGAAGCAAATGAAGGATCAGTATAGAGTTCCCAAAGGCTAAATAATGTTTCAACTCAACTTTAGGACAAAAAAAACTGTCAGACAGCTTTAAAAACAACAATATTATATAGGGGTTGAATAACTGTGACATGGCTAGCTTAACAAAGTATACTGCTACACACAAATACTACATCATGCATTTTCCGTGTTGATTTTCTTTATCACTCAACTCATAAAGAAGGCATCCGAAGCAGAATCTTGATCAAAGAACAAGATTCTGTCTACTTTAATTGATAAATCCTTAAAATCTTTGGGAGGTTGAATATTTCTGATTGCAACTGTAGATGCAGCCTGAGATTTGACCTCAGTCATTTCACTGAAAAATGCAAAGAATTATTTTTAAAGGGAACAAATCTGTTCAAACCGATTCTTCCATCCACAGGTGCAGTGTCGACACAGCGTACCCAAACGATGCTCCACCACTTTTCTCTACCGAGCGAGGAAATAGAATATTCACAGTTTGCATAATCCAGCAGAAATCAAATACATTTTAAGCACTTGAACATCCAGTCATCACTAAAGCGTGTGTCACGTAAAGTCACTCGGAAGGAGAAGGATCCTCGTTGTCACCGTGGAGCTGCTGGAAACGCACAAGGAGACTTCAGCAAGTTCTCTGGGGCTAAATCATCACCTGACATCAGACATCAGACATCAGACGCCTCGGCGAGGAGACAGACTGCAGTTAGGGAGGTTCATGTGAGTCCTGTTTAATGATTTAATAAGGTCTGGAAAATGATGTTCTAAAACCTGAAGTGGCCCTTAGTAGGAATAAGGTTGCTCCCCCCCGCTCAAAGAGTTTGAGCAGATCGTAGAAGTGAAATGTCTCTGCAGCAGGAGAGGGAGCCGGATGGCAGAGGGGAGCCGAGACTGAGATGTTCTCCCTGTGACAACTAAGAAACCCTGAGGTAGACACTTCCTTTGTGTTTGATCAGCAACTCAGAGGAACTTCTGCGATACCACACACTGAGAGTTAACAACACTCACAGGAAAGAAGGGAACAGAGAAAAGATTACTGCATAACTGACTCGTCAAAGTCTGTGGATTCAAGAAATGTTTCCACAGTATCCATGATCCGTGATGAATATTTACAGAGAGGTTGTAAACAATGGGAGACAGATGTGGCCAAAAAGAGATGAAAACACAAATGACCTCACACTCCTCAAGCACAAACACACACAAGTGCATGTGCAAAGCTTTTACCGACTCCCACTAATCATATCACTGTTGACATATGAATATTTAAAACCGTGCTCCGCTCCTGTCTCAACACTTATCGGGCGTCGCGACTTGAAAACACTTTCAGCCGAGTTAGCGGCGGGCGATATTTCAGATTACGGAACATTGAGAACGCAGCACTTCAGAGGTGAATGAGAATTTGTTTGTGCGACTCTGTGCTTTGTGCTGAGCTCCTGAGTGTGGAGGCACCGGGATGTGCTCGAGCGTGAGGGAACTCGTGTGACAGCAATTCACCTGGATTCACATCCGAGGTGGGTCAGCACAGGAAACCAAGTCAGACCACACCTCCTGTGGAGAGGCTGAACTCCAGCCCAGTGGATTGTGTGTCTGTGTGTGTGTGTCTGTGTCTGTCTGTGTGTGTGTCTGTGTGTGTGTGTGAGTGTGAGTGAGAGAGAAAGTGAGTCAGTTAAGAAGAACATGAGAGAGAGTTCATGAGCTTTGGAAAGATTGTGTGTGTGTCTGTGTGTGTGTGAACTTTTCTGTTCTAGTGTTTGATTTTATCTTTTTGTCTGAACTCTTTGATGAAAGCATCATAAATGTGCATGTGTGTTTGTGTGTGTGTGTTTTGTGTGTTGTGCGTTGTGTGGTGTCAGAATCACACATCAGAGTTTGAATGGTGTTCACATCGTTGTTTTTAAAGGTTATCAAGACAAGCAATTCTTATTCAATTTTTCTATATTTCCATTTCATTTTCCTCTCATCAACCCTTGACAGTGATGGAGAAATGAAGGGTCGCTGTGGCTCTGGAGATACAGCGGGTCGTCCACCGCCAGGGAGTCGAAGGTTTGATCCCATCTCCCATATTCCTGAGGCTGAAATGTCACAAGATACTGAAACCAAATGATGTATGATAGTGAAAGTGTTTAAAGATGCACTGTATGACTGTGTGTGAGTGGATGGCAAAAACCTAAATTTTTATTTTGATGTATTAATATGCATCTTGCCAACAACAATATTATAATCTTAAAATGTATCAAGACAATTTAAATGCATGTATTTCAACAGTATAATATGAATATTGTTCTGTTTTAGAATAGATATTTGAAGTATTTTTGAAATGTGACATTTGCATACACACCAGAAAGAGGAGCTGAGGTTTGTCTCCAGGCCGTTGGATCATCCTCCTCCTGTTGTGTGTCAGCCACTGCTCTGCATGCAGGAGTGACGGCTTGAACAATCTGTGTGTGTTGTGGACAGAACACTGAGGAGGTGTTTGAGCTTCAGGTCAGGTATCCAGGTCAGAAGTGGAGGACTTTGAGCCGAGTAGAGATCAGACTGTAGGTTTCCTTCCCTCGTCCTACAGCCACCTTTGTTTTCTCCTCCCTCTGATGTGTTAGATTATAACCAGAGACACACACATTCACTTTTTCAATTTAATTTAACTGTTTTTATATGTTTATTTCTGCAATTATTCAACATGAATAAAAAATGTAAATCTCCTCTAGTTTGCAAAATGTGTCTATTTTTTTTATCTAGTCCAGAATGTTAATTTTAATTACTTTGCTGCAAAAATGAATTATCTTCCATAATTAGAAAATTAACAACACAACATTAATATTTGCACAACAAAATGTACCACATTTATAAACGAGGTTCAACTTCAACAGGAAAGGATGTGAGTTTAACAATCAGTCAGTTTGTGTAACCACTTGTGAATGTTTATCTCTTTTTAATGTAAACTAAAACGTTAATCTGTAAAACGATACCAAACATCGATGAAATATTTAACAACTCATCTTTCTCCCTACGTATTTGAAACAGTTTCTGTTCAGCCCGACTCTGTGAACCTCTCCTCTGTTGTTTTACTCTTTCTGTTCCTGTCTGTCAGTTTCATTTTGTCTCTGATGATATTTAACTGCCCCGAAAACTTTTCTCGAGTCTCTTTTTGAAGTTGTACGTGATGAGAGATGTTTCATAAAACCTTCAACCCCCCCCCCCCTGCCCTTCCCTGATTGCTCAATTAATTCTCTCTTGATTAATTAACGACGTCAGTTTGAATCTGTTGTGCCGTCCAAAATAAAAGTGACCCCGAGTGAAATAGACGACCTGTAAGATTTACACTGGCATTGAACTCTTCTCTGTTTTTCTCCTTTGAGTTTGTTTCGGCCATCAGAGGATAATAAATCTGTGCTGGGACCAAAGAACCACGCTGAAAATGTTGCAGGAGAAAAATGTTTAAGAGCCGGATCAAAGTGTTTAAGCCACAGGAGCCGAGTGAGGAGGTATGTTCGAGTCGTGCTGGAGCAAAATGCAGTTTGTTCAGCGGGGAACCAGACGGACTAGAGGGTTGAGGCATGAAGCCCCTTTGATGTACACATACAATGTTTGAACAAGATTGGGTGGAAGCCTCATTATTGGACCCAACTTTTCCAGGACATAAACGGAAGTTTATTTTATTCTTTTTTAATGTTTAGAAATCAAACTGGGAAATATTTGGTATTTGGTATTGTCTGCAGGGACAGTTTTGAGCTTTAAAAGTTAATGCGGCTCCAAAAGAATGATCTGTGGTCACATTCTAAACGTGTATTTAATATCACCACTGTTAAAGAATTATTCTGTGATGTTTCTATATTTAAAGGTTAGTCAGATTTGCAAGAATCGGGTGAAGGAGTGCAGACACCTGTGGGGCCTTGTCTTTCTTGTCAGGAGGGGACAGTTACTGTGCATGACCAAACCAGTAGGACACCCTGAGATAGACCCAGTTATCACTGGAGGGACGACACATCCCATCTGGCATGGGAACGCCTCCCCACAGAGGAAGTGAAAAGTGTTGCTGGGCAGAGGGAGGACTCGGATGACCGGCTACGTCTGCGACCGGAGCCCAATTTTTTTTTAAAGGTGTTGTTATCAGTCACTTAATCTATCCAACAACCGATTTGTGAATAAACACGACTTTTATTTAAAATCCCTGGAGAAAAGACAAATTGGCAGTTTGACCCTATGAATTAAATATTTAACAAACATGGGAGTCACGCTCGCGGAGCATTTTTAATGAGGCCTTGATGAGCCATGTCTCCACAGTGACACGCTAATAGTGAGACAAAGGGAGTGTGTCTGTGTGTGTGAGAAACATCTACTACATCTAGTCATCGCCCATAAGGGACTATTATGTTCACTACGCTTTGTGTTTGTGTTTATTTATTTCTGGGTAGCACACAGTACATCATCGCCTGATTACCACAGAGACCTCATCACGGCGAGGGGCTCTCCAGGAGCTGTCACATCGAGCTGACGGAGGGTGGAGATTATCACACGGTGAGAAAAATTCAAAAGCCATCAAATCTGCACACGTGGGACGGAGCTGAGACACCAGAGAACCCAGTGTCCTCCGAGCTGGGAGCCCTAGAGCTACGGGGGGGTCTATGCTCAAAAGTGTCCAGATTCATCCATTAAAGTTATATCATGATATATGGGTATTCTATAATATAAAAATAAAGTCTAAAATCCTTCTAAGACCAACAGTTTTATCTTGTTTTTCTTTCAGATAAACAAAAAGAACATTTAAGAAATAGGCCACTAAATCTTTTATAGCGGGTCCTTGGCTTGAGAACAGATCTTCAGCTGGAGGACAAAAGCTCTTGGAGTGTGCGACAATACCGATAGAGGCCTGATCAGGGAATGAAGACATTCACTGAAGTCATCAGTGCAGGAGATACATGGGTAAAATGTTCCTGACCCTCCTGTGTCTGAGCAGCCAAATCCTGCCAGCAGATCATCTGCAGGCATCCTGACCTCAGCATGGGACTGGCACGTGTTGATAGACCTGGAACAGGCTATGCAAGTCCCCCGAGCACATCGCAGCCAGCACCCTGTGACCAGAAATGATCCTTTTGTCTGAGCCCACCAGGTAAAGCTGTGCTGCTGGAGCCGACAGTCCCACGGGAGGATTGCTGGGAAGAGGCCCCCTGAAAGGAAGCTCTCTCTCTCTGTGCATCCAGGAGTGATCAGCAACTGTCAGCTCACCAGATTGGAGAGTGACATGTCTCCCGGTGAGGGTTTGATGCAACGGCTGGGGAATCGCCGGCTGTTCTTTGGCCAGAACCTTCAGCAAGGCGAACATCGCGGGAGGGGGGGGCAGAGGAGTGGCATCCAAGGAACCACTGATGCGGCAAAGAGAGGTTCAAGGTGGCCGTGGTAGAAAAGAGGAAGGTGAGTCAGGGAGAGACTAGTTTATGCTCGTTGTTCCAATCCTTGGTCTTCAGGGTTTTTTCGGCTTTCCAAACATTCTAAATTCGTTGCATGAATTAAGCAAACAGGTATGTCTTTACATCTATATGACCATATTGAGGGATCATAGACATTCATAGAAGAAGCAGAAAGAACTATGGGAACTGTTCTGTGATTTGTTTTCCAAGGCAATGAAGTGCTCGCAGTCCTGAAGCATGCAAGAAACAAACCAGTTCAATCACCACGTCTCAAGTATATCAAGGAAAGGCATAATGATTCCTACCTCACCGATAGTGTGTTCGAGAGCATCAAGCCATGTGCACTGCTTGTCCATTTCCATCATGGTTGGTGTATATTTGTGCATTTTAACCAGCAGCTTTCTGTGTATGTGTGTTTACCCTGCTATCTAAATCCACCCTTCAACCATGCTGCTCTGCACACCAGTCCACCTGTCAATCCAGCGCTGAGGTTCTTTCACTCCCATGAGGCAATTATCTACAGTCTTGTTCATGTGTTTATTATCTGTGTGTGAGAGGGAGAGAGGGAGAGAGGGAGAGAGGGAGGGAGGGAGAGAGGGAGAGAGGGATGTGTATCAGCAGTAAATAGGACATGAAGATTGTCTCCTGGCTTTTTTATTTCCTGTGGGATCAGTCCTCCATTTTCTTCCCCGGCATCTGTTCCCCCCTTTGGAAACAACCTTTCTTAATATGTGAGATGCTTTGCTTCTCTTTCCTCTCACATCCAATCCCTCTATCCCTCCCACCCCCTCTCCCCTTCCTCCATCACTCCCTCCAGCTCTCCATCCATCTTTTTCACATCCCTTCCTCTTGCCTTCAGGATGATACAAAACACCAGTTGGCCAGAAGGTGTTCAGACCACCAGAGAGGCGAGACTTCAGACTTCAGACACTCGGCTAGAACATGAACATCTGCGCGTTCCTGTCCACCTGCCAGATTACAATCAATGGATTACAGTCTTCTTCTGAGCTCGCTATCCCCTCTCTGACCCTCATATCCGATCCCCTCTTTCATGTTTTTATTCCCCCCCACACTTCAGGCTCCACGTTGTCTCTCAACGTGGATTATCGTCTCCCTTCTTGTTCCAGGATTGTCAGTGTTTTGTCACTTGTCAGTCATTTCTTAAGCAGCTGTTTCAAGTTGATAAATGACAAGCATATACACAGAAACACGCAAAAATCCAAACTTCCCAAACACAGACTACAGACAGAACTAGCTGTGTGCTACGTGACAATTCCAGCGTCTGCATATTCTGCATCTGACTCTGTGGAATACTAGCGACCATCTGTAACACAGACAAATTTCCAAAAATAAGTCTGCATTATCAAATTAATGACTTGTATTTGCCAGTGGGTGGTGATTGGCAATAATCCTGCAGGGATTAGACCTCCAGCACCAAATGAGGACACGTGGACAATGTGCCATCGTGGCGACAGGTGCTTGATCTCCTCCGCCTCCAGGTCATCTAATTAATCTCTTACTGTGTCCCATTCAGGGGCCGGATGCTTCAGAGTCCATATCTGCAGACTGGGTGTGTCACAACGGGCTGCAAAGCTCTGTGTGGTGCTGGAGAATACAGCCTCATCGTTCCATCCTTTGCAAACCAGTATCCCACTATCCACTCTGCTGTGCACCAGTCAGATGCTTGTTTAGTTCCTCAAACCCAGTTTATTTAAATCTTTAATATAAACACCTGTTGGCCTGTCTTGCTATGAAATTTACAAATTCGAAATTGTAATCAATGGTGATCACTAATAATCTATTATTTTCATGTCATGTCTTTCTCCCTTAGCTGAACGCTTTCAAAACCATCTTTTCCAATCCGATGACGTGCGGCTCTGACCTTTCAGGTGTGACACAGATGCGTGTCCTTACTTCTGTCAGCATTCGACTGGGATGAGACGTCCAGACGTGACAGCGCCGGTGAGGCATCACACGAGGGCTTAGAACACCTGAACATATGCTATAGGAACTCATTTGTGGAGACACAACAAAACCATACCCACGGCTACATGATGCCCCAGATGCCATCGCTGTGGACAGGCTCTGCTGAAGGTTTCTGACAAAATCAACTGCTGGATCAACATGAACATAACTAGTCAGAGCCGTATTGGGTCAAAGGTCACAATTGTACAATAATGGTGACCTAACAAAACATAAGAAAATGTTCAATACCCCATTTCTTTCATTTCTAATGTAGCCGACTATCTTAAAGCAGCTAAAACGCAGTTGAGTTGTCCACAGTTGTGAAGGTAGGAAACCCTGTGCTGACCCTTTTCATTCAGAATAAAATCATCATAACTTATATCATTGTTGCACTATATCATATTTCATATTCCTGCTCTTTCCTCTTTTAATCAGCCTTCTTCCTTCCCATGTGTCAGCATCAGGATTAAATATCTAAACACTATAATAGGATTAAGGCTTAATGGGTCCCCGGGTGTTGTAGAAAGGCCCCAGCCGCACATTACATTGAAGAAACAAATTGTAAAAGGATCAATATTTAATATATAATACATTATAGTCTTCTTATAACTCCATAAACCTTGAACTCCTCACAAACCACTGAGCCTGGGTATAGGTAATAATGATCCTGAAATATATATATTCAAATTTTACACATTTTAATAAAACCTATATTAAATGTTACAAAATATTGGAACAGCTTTTATACATTTATTCCTCTATATTGAAAAGTAAGTTGGTCCCCAAGGTGCAAACCAAGGACGCCCTGACGATAGACCCGGCTGCGATAATACCTGAAATATATTTTCCCAGCAGTTCAATTTCGTGTTGTCAACAGGTAACAACAAATGGAATCAATAGCCATATTGAATTATAATCATTCATAGTCAACTTTAATCAGTTCATACTTAGAGGATATTCTAACATGATAATAAATGCCGATGCACAAATGACAAAAAATCCCATTAAAAGCTCAGAAGTGATTATACGGATTAGAGAGCAGACAAGGTCACATTGACGACCAGGAAACCATCGGATTCAATAACCGAAATAAAGTGTGCGAGCACGAGGCTGCATGTAGACACACCTGCTAGCAGACAGAGGATTGCATTGATTTTAATGCTGCTGATGGTGATTTGGTAATGACAAGATTGAAAACATTGATCCAGAGAGAATACTGTCCTTGGTCAAGACAGGCTGCTCGGCATCATCTGTCCCCATCACCCAGTCACACACATGCAACTGCACTGCAGCAGTTCCCAAAGGGTCACTGAGGTGGGGGGGGGGGGGGGGGTCACAAGATGATTTCCAGAAAGGAAAAAAAAATACAATAATTCAAAACTTTGTGTTTCTGCCATAAATGTTACAAAATATTTAAAAAATTTTTAAAACAAAAACTCTGACCTGAAGCAGGAGCAATTTCTATAAAACAATCACGTGTGTAAACATTCCTTCTTAAAAACATCAAATTCCTGTAATTGCTGAATCAAAACCATGACTTTTTTCACTTTAAACTATGTTAAATGATTGTAATTGTGCCTGTGTTATTAATGAAGGCAGCTACTCTATAATTGAGTGGATCGCCTGATAATTTCTCTTTCACAGGTCAAAACTATTTTCAAATTTTCCAATCCCTCATCAATTAATGAGAGCTCATTAATTGTTATCTCTGTTATCGTCCTGTTTGCCATCAGGACTTGGTGCTCAGGTTAATTAAGGGCAATTTGCCCAAGAAGGTAAACAAAATGAGTCTTTAAAAAGAAATACCCTCTTTTGAAATTTGCAGTAACTTAAAGTTGTAAAACAGTTTGGTTTTCATGCAGGAGACTGGAGTTCCTCCCTTGTTTTGAGTTTCTTTGACTTTAATCGTGATCTTTCCCTGAACCAAGTGTTTCAGTTGTCTTTGACATTCTGCCATGCACAGATACTTTTTATAAATCATGAATTTTAAAAAGCATCAGGAATGGAGGCTCTTTTTTTCTTGCGCTTTGCCAAAATTAGAAAACTGGCCAGCCTGGAAATGACAACTTACATTCGCAATCAAAGAAATTGCCCCCTGGGTCAATCGGGCTGTAACCGTTTGATTAAATGCTTATTAATGAACTCTGCAGACTGTCACTTTGAAGAAGAATAATACTGATGACAAATAACTCTTTTCAGATGCGACTGGTTGAGTATCGAGCATATTGAGACGTTCGTGTCTCACTCTTTAAGCAATTAAGCATTCGATCGTCTTCTCCGCTCTCTCACTCCGACAGCTTTTTAAGCCAGAACGTAATTAAGCTCGGATCCAGCTGATGACTGCCTGACAGATGGAAATACTGTCATATCTAATGACCCTTCCCTCAGCCCACATGTCAACAATCAGACATGAACAAGACGGCAAAGAAACACCCACGTGCACCGATGCTGGTGCAGGTTTGTACAAAGCATACACACAGACACACTATCAGTCCTCTCATCGGGTTTTCCCTCAGCTTTCTGTCAATAAGGCCACAGCCATGCTCATTAGATGAGAAGGCTAGAACAATGTGAGTCTGCTCTTGTATATAGAAGCCACTGACACTATCGGCATTACACAGCTCTGAGTTAACGGAACAAAGGACCAAACAGAATTAGCGTAGGATGGAGCTGTTGTGTTTGATATGCTGCTGTGTAGACAACGCTCATTTAAGTACATGCTCATTTATGTGCAAGGCGGACCGGGTCACATTACAACGCCCACCTTCTCTCACTGCTCCGTGTCTGTGACCTGAAATAATCCTGAATCACAACGACCGGAGGGGAAACAACTGGTTGATCACAGCAGAACAACCTGCTATTGTGTTATTTGTTAGACAGGTTGTTTAGGTCAAGGACGAGTTACCATTGTATGTGTGACTTTGCAACACACAAGATTAACCCGTTAGCGTCTCTGTGAAGCTGCTTAAATAGTGTAATTAGCTATGTGCTAATACCTAGTTACAAAAACACAAAGACAATGACTGTTTCCCAATCAAGGGGCCACACTCGTCTGGGGATGCAATTACCACGAAGGCCGAACAGAATTGAGATGGTCTGGTCTACTAAAGATGTTTTAATCGCCATCACCAGCCTGTCTAACGCTTTGGAGTCAGTTGGTCTATCATTCGCAAATACACACTAAGCACAAATCAGAGCTGAAGCTAACGGGAAGATCGGATCACTCCCAAAAGCTTTGGATTCAATTTCTTGGTTTATGTCAAAAAATAAAATTTTCTTCGAGGAGGGAATAAAACCATCAGTATCTAACTTCATGAAAGTTCATCCAATATAGGTTGAGATATTCTGCTCAAATGAAATGCTTGGGTTGCTAGAGGCCTCCAGGAAAAGTCAGAGGATCACAAAGGTCGATAGAGTTTATTCCCTGGGCATCATATAGACTACGCACCAGATTCTACAGAAATCCATCCAACAAAACAACAACAAAATCATCCTCAGGGTACTGGAGGGTACGGGAGTCGAGGGACCTCTGAAGTAATTTAGCTTTGTTCCCTATGCACGAACGTCTGTACAAATTTGCATAGCAACTCATCCAGTGCTCGTTGAGATATTTCAGTCGATACCAAAGTGACAAACTGACATTGCCCTGAAACCATGTTGCTAACATGGCTTAAACCCAGTTATAGTTCATGTCTGTAGTACATCCAGTAGAAATGTGTGGCGCTCTGGATGTCTCTCGCTGGATGTCATTCAGGATCTAAAAATAGATGTTTTCACATGTTATTCCCTTTTTTTAAGTCCAAGCCTGCAAAAAGTAGTCAGCACTATTAATGCAGTGGTGCACACACACACACACACACACACACACACACATACACACACACACACACTGTCAGCCTGTCAGCTTTTCATGGCATCCTCTGCAGGAGGTGGGCAGTCGGAGCGACAGTTAGAGCGGTCTAATCTCAACAAGGACGTCAGACGTGAACCTCTGAACTCAGATGTCAATGGAAAGACAAGAGACTAGGAGTACTGGAGGGAGGCGAATGGGAGGGAGGGGAAGGGGCAAGTGTTCTGACATGAAGGACGACACATAATGAAGTGAGCAGGAGAGAGGAGGAGGAGGAGAAGGAGGGGGAGGAAGGAGTGAGGAGTGCTGGAAGAGGAAGGGGAAGGAAAGTGCTGACACGAGGGAAGGATAATGAAATAAGAAAACGAAAGGAAACATGAATTTAGAAGAGAGGACAGACTTAGGGATTTTAAATCTATAGCTTTTAATTTTTGACATTTAGTTTTAACTTACAGACAAAAACACTTCCCCAAGATAATGGTGGATGAGTGAAATTACAATTAGAGGAGAAGAGAGGAAGAGATGGAAAAAGCTGATAAAATATCCTAAACAAGGAGCGCTGATCTAATTTCATCTCCACGGTGGAAATAACAAAGTAATTGAGAAGGAGGGAGGAGCCGAGCGGCCATTGGGTTTCTCCACAAAGCACGAAGTAATGAAGGCGATGATCAGGAAGTCAATGGAAATCAATCAGAGTGAAAGACGTGAGGCCTGCACAGGACAGCAGACGTAGACAAGGTGCTCTCAGGTCAACCTCCTGTAGAGGGGAAACTGCATGTTTATTGTTTATGTATATAGAATATAAACTGTCATGCAAAACTTTGATCTACTGATAAAGATGCTGTGTAATATGTTTTTGCAAATGTACACGACAGAACTTCATGTACCAACTAAAATACTTTGTGTGATCTATCGTTTAAGGGGCGTAACACAGTAAATTCTTTAATTACTTGGGTGTAGAGTGGATTTTCTTAGATTTAAGGAGCCGAACGTGTTGTTTTTATAAAATGATTATAAGTTTTCGTCTGTTCGGCCCCTGAGGAGCACTGAGGCTTGTTTCCAGAAGGGACTGGGTCAGACGGCCTGTAATGAGCTTTGCCTGCATCGCTGTCATAGAACCAATTAGCTTAACAGGGGTCTAGTGCTAGACTGACTGCAGGATGGATCACCGGTGCATGTGTGTATTAGTTTGCACATGTGTCAGGGGTGGGGGGGTCACATGTATGTATGTGCGTGTGTGTGTGTGTGGTCAGGAGTTGTAGTGTTGTGTCAGCACAGATATATTTCCCCGATTTATGCTCTCTTGTCAGGGCCACACACACACACACACACACAGACACACACACACTCACACACACAAACACTCTATCTCTCTCTCTGTCTCTCTCTCTCGCTCTCTTGTCATTCTTTAATGTTTCTCTTTCCCCAACAACCTCACACACAGTCCGGAATCACAAATCCATGGCTGGATCTATTTTATCGTTCAGGATGTGTGTTTGTATCATTGTTGACTGAGAGTTAAAATTAATTAAACAAGGTTGCAACAGTGACACAACAATGAATCCATAGTTTAAATGGACTTCAAACGGCTTTTACTGTGTTTTTCCAGGAGGGCATATTTTCTTATATGGGTTCACTATTATGTGCGACATGGGGGAAACGAGGAGGAGGAGGAGTAGGAGGGGGAGGAGGAGGAGGAGAGGCAAGCAGGGAGGAATACACAAAAACCACACTGCTGCTTCCCAGTATTCTCATCACAGATCAGGTCAGATCATCACAGAGCAGGATCGATGAGCTAAACAACAAAACACTATTCAGTGAAAGAATACAGAGATGTGTGTGATTATCATGTTTTACAAGCAACAAGCTGTGTGGAGGTTTAGAGAAGTAAATTCTTTGTTTAAATGGATTTTTTAAAGACTGCTGCTTGCAGACAGAGACTTCAGCAGGACGGAAGGGGGAGTTTGTTTCTTTATGAATGAACAGTGGTGCTCCTCTGTCTTGTGCACCAAAAGGAAAGAGATGGAAAATCTTGTCTTTAGCCCTCAGCTCAATTTACTAAACCCGGGGAATCTTGGCATGTGATTATAACAGCTGTTCATATTCCATCATCGGCTAATGGATCTCAGGCTTACCAGACAAACTGTCAGTTGATGGATAACTGCCTCCCCTGCTGTATGCAAGATGATCCCTGTTTTTAACATCTGTAAGCTGGACTCTGTGCTAGAAGTGTATTTCATGTCACAGAAGAGGAGAGCGGCAGCTGGAGTTGTGTTATGGAAGCATCAAATAGGCCGACAGATCCATACAGAAACCACCCGTGGGCCCCTCTGAGCAGCTCGCTGTTCAGCTGCTTCCCACATGCGGACAGAATCTGAGGCGAAGGGGACAAAGAGGGAGCAGTTCAAATGTGGTCCAGTGTCCCGGCCCTGAGTGGTTGCAGTGGTGTTCATCGAGGGCCATTCCCTTCCACACCTCCAGTACTGTGAGAGTAATGCTGAGACCCTAAAAGACTGTTAAGCGCTGCCCAAACAGCCGAGCCGTGTGGTTCACAGCTCACCTGACAAGAGCCATTCTCAAGCTATGAGCAGATTCTTTGCTTTAGGGCACAGAGGGAAGGAGAGAGCCCCACAAACGAAACTGAAGAGGGACACGGTCCAAGCCAGGGGATGCTACAAGGAGCAAGGAACAGGTGGAGGTTATGATTCAAACTGGCAATCAGGAGCAGGACTGTCACAGACCCGGTGTCCTCACTGGGAAAAGCCCCAGCCAAGATGTGTCATCGACCTGGACTGAAAAATGAAGTTCAGAGCAAGATAAAGGAGGGGAGGGTCAGCCAATTTACTTCACAGAGAGGAAGTGAGGGGGGCTGAGGAGGTTCACTCCATCCAAGGCCCTGGGGCCCAAACTTATTAAAGGAAGAGAGCTGAAGGCCAACATGGTCTGTCAACTCCTTTGCCGATCTCTCCAGGAGAACACCATCCCTGCTCTGTGGAGGAGTTCCGAGGCAAGGCCGACTCCAAAGACCAAGCGTCCGTTTAAGCTCAGCAACTACCAGTACATGGCCTGCAGATTGGTTTTCATGAGGAGCCTTGAAAGTCAAAAGTTCCGTTCACAAGTAAACCACACGAGACCTTCAGGGGAATCCCCAGATCATCCTTGACAAACTGGACAGAGAGTATCATGTCCGACATGTTGGCATGTCTCATGCTGATATCCACCGGTGCCCTTCAGGGGAAGTGACCCAGTTTGATTTTTGCTCAGCGTAACCGTGAAGTTTTCAGATCTCATTGCATCGGTCAACACTTCTAACAGCTCCTCTGCTGTTGAGGAGGAAACGGAGAAGCTACATCCTTGATGTGAGGAGCGCTTTCTTAAATGTGAGGAAGACAAAGGAGCTTCACATAGAGGAAGGCTTTTATCAATCTCTACCACAAAGCAGAATATAAAGACAAAACAGCCTATATCTCTTGTTCGTGTTCTGTCTTCATCAATCAAATGCAATTAAGTGACAACAGTTTTACAACCTTTCATTACATAAATGTAGAGTTTACCCTCTGTTGTTAATTCTGTTCTTCATTCACAGCAAACTTCATCCCAGGAGTTATTTCCTCCTCTATTGCCATACATCGTTTCTTATCACAATTATTACAGTAGCACAGCAGGTGGGACGTAAAAGGCAAAACAGTCAGAACAAGCAGAACATAAAGATAAAACTTTATATGACTTATATAAAGACAGGAATGAAGGAGCCAGTCGTCTTCTACTCCCTCTCATATACTGAGACGCTGATGATCATGTGATGAAACCTAAAGCTTTACACTGCAAAGTGAGGACATGACAAATGGTCATTATCTTTGATAAACTGCTTCAAAAGGCAGAGAGCCGTGCTGACTGCTGCTCGCTTATCAGCGTCCTTCAGCCCTCAGCTGGAATACTCACACATCACTAGACGTACTCTACCAGTCAAAAGATGACCTGCGACCAGGAAGAAATCAGTTAAGAGATCAAGACAGTCAAAGGCAGGTAGATAGAAAGATGGGCTGATTGACTTTCAAACAGGAAACAGAGCAGTCAGGATTGCAGGTTTATGGTAAATCAGACTGAAGGTCATTATACAGGAAATAATATCTGATTATTTAGAGGAATCTCTAGCAGATATCAACTTATAGGGACTGAAGCTTTGTTTAACTTTTCTATATTTCTATTTAGGCGTCTGACATTTTTATTTGGACCACAATAAACCATTGTGATGAGCCACAATCCTCTCCTGACGTGCTCCTCTATCGTATGAACCCAGGACAGGACTGTGGATGTGAGCCCTGCTCTCTGGTGTTTTCTTTGCTTGCTACACCCACCATCTTTTCATCCACCTTCTGGAGACCAAACACCAGCAACATGTCGCCTGCCTCTGAACAAAGCCCAGTCCACAATGCTATTTCTTAAAAGCGAACTGGCTGTTGCAGCTGTATAGAAATGTAATTTCTTGGAGAGTTGGTTGAAGGTTGCAATGGTCACTTGGTTTCTATTTGGCTGCAGTTACAGAAGCTGTTGCTTGTTGTTTTGTATTATTTCTTATTTCACTCACTTCATTATTCTGAGAATTTCTGCACAAGGAATATAAAGGGCAATAGAGAAGGGGTGGAGGGGCATGGAGGTGTGAGGCAGGAGTGACACAGAATTGCAGGGCAGCGATGCCAGGTAGAGGTCTTTCCCCCTCTAGAATCCCCTGAAGCAGACATTAGTGTGGTGGAGGATGATGGTTCTGAGCCTCATCAGTTTGAGCCGTCGGCTCCAGGACCAGTGATGCCCAAAAACAGAGCTCTCCTGCCCGAGTTCAATGCAGTAGAGAAAAGGGGGCCAACATCCCCCGATTGTATTTTGAATATATAGCTCATGAAGTTAATTTGACATGTTAGCAGTGGAGTTGCAAGGTTCAGGATTTAAAATAGGAGATTTGTGTTTAGCCCCTTTCTCAACCATGATATGATGATTTTTTTACTTTGGTAATAAATGTCAGTATCAACCAGAGGCTCAGTGTTTCATATTTGAATCAGTCTAAAGTGAAAACGTGATGGGAACATTATGCAAACAATGGGACACTGCGATTTAGATTAATTTCTGACCGAATGTTATTGTGCATTTTAACTTATTTATAAGCGTATGTCTCACCCGATGCTTTTTATTTGCTCTTTGTTAAAGAGCAAACACTGGAAAGATGTATCAATATGTTGTTTTAAAATCTCTAAACAAATAATTATTTTTGTTTGCAGCATCCCTGTTTTTTTATTCCACCTTCCGACTTTGAGGCACATGAACACATTGGAATCTAAACAACTGCACTACTCGGGGGGGAAATGAACCGAGCAGGTGAAGGCCCAGTGAGAATGACTTCTTCTCCAAACTGTTTTCACTTTAAAGAACTTATAATAGTCCTGCTGCCTCCTGAGATGGCGACTTCCCCTAAGCGTTTGTTTCTTATACACTCTCCACGGTTCATCTCCTCGCTGAATCCAGGCACTTCATTAGCTCTTTTCCATGTCCCGTTTTAAATCATTCTAAATTACTCCTCCATTCTTCCTTGACACCATAGTTATATCTCTTCGTTTTTTAAATAAATTATTCAATAAGATTTACAAATATTTGGAGTTTCATTTAACAAATGGCTTTTTTATAGCTTTACTACGGGGATGAGTATTAATTCACATCTTCACAGTTCCCCACTGAAATGAAGTAAAGTGCAGTGACTAACATACCAATGCATCAGCTGTCAGAGTCTGCTTTTATTAATACACTGAAAAACACAGTCTGGCCTCAGATATGATGGCCAGTCTGGCCATCATATCTGAGGCCAGACTGTGTTTTTCAACAAATAAGAATATCCAAAAAAACATCCACAACACACAGACACTTATTTTCTCACTTTGTCTACATAAAACTTTCAATGCACCAATCAAGATTTTAATAGATCCATCTTCTCTCTATTCCTTTTTCTTTTCCATGTAGGTGTTTGTATTCATTTATAGACAAAATAGCTCCCACTGACATTTTGTAGCTAAACACTTTACAAAAAGAGCGATACGAGTCGGACCACTTCCCTCACCCTCATGTTCCTCTGTAGACGCACCGCAGTTGAACTTTCCTTTTAAAAGAAAATTTCTCATTTCAAAAGACAAGATATTAAAAATACAAAGTCCTGCTGTGTACTGTGGTGTCAACTGCTGTTTCACGGACTTACATCTCAGAGAGAAGCGAGTTTCCCCAAAAAATAAAAGCTGCATTAAAAGCAGGAGTGTGTGTGTGTGTGTGGGGGGGGGGGGGATGTTTTCTACCTTTGAAGCAGTTGTGGGACTGTCGAGAGTTCAGACTTGTTTTTCTGCTCCTTTAATCTGCTGCCATGAAAGAGATCGGTGGGACACATTTCACAATTGATCCATCGGGACTTTAACCAGGAGCCAAGAACAACCGGGGGGAGCATTAGCTGGCTGATGGGTGCAGTGCCTTAAGAAATCAATGTATTAAGCAATAGCACTGTTAGATTCAATCATAAGTGAAAAGATGTAGTCCATGGTGAAACACGAAGAGCTCACATTTCCTTTCTGTAACAGGAAATGCAAGTGGAAATTTGTAACGCCAGGTTCACAATCAAGATATTTCATCTTCTAAAAGCATCTGTAATTATCCAAACAATTTCCAACTATCCAAGCCTTGGCAAATGGTTCCATGTAAGCCAACAGACGTTTGGTCAGGTTAACAAGTTCCTGCAGCCCTTCCATCTCTGCCCCAGACATTCATTGTCCTTGGATTCTAGATCTGATGCTGGAGCCTCAAGATCCCTTGACGCTATGCCCTCTAACAGAAATCAAGAAATGAATATGTAAAATGCTCTTGAGCCAATTAAGAGCTGAGAGCAGATGTGATTAAATTCACCAGAGGGATGTGGTTAAGGGGGTATTTCGAAAGCATAAGAAAGAAGTAGGGTGATCCCGTTTGAGATAGAAATCTTGTGAGCTGAAGGTAGAAGTTCTGAGTGACTCAGACGACTTATAGCAGAAGGACCTGAGCTGAAGGTCTTCTGCAAGCAACAGGACATCTGATAAAGACTTTCAAATGTGGATACCAGGCTTAAACCCAACTGAACAGCCAACATGTTCATTAACCAAAGGGTGTTCAAACCTTCTCGTCACATCCAACTGCAGCTCTGTTCTCGCTCTCAAAGCACTATCGGAAAAGGTGGGACAAGATGGTGACTTTATGTAAAACCTTTCTCCATTCATTGCCTGTAAACTTAATTTACCAAGTAAGGTTATTTATTATGGATCTAGATCACGTCCTCAAAAAAGAAACCATGTTTTACCTATTTCACAATAAATACATTGGTTTGTCCCACAAACTTGATTGACAAGGTAACTTCCTCTGAGGAACAAACCCTCTGAATTCCACCAGACAGCTGGAGACAGGATGTTTTCAGAGGTTGACCTGTGGACACACTGTTAAATACTCAACCACCAAGAGACCTAAAGAAAGAAATGTTTCCTTTCACAAAGTTCATTCATCTTGTTGAAGCAATCAATAAAATAAAGATGAAGAAGAAAAAGATCGGAAACAATTCTAGGTTTTCTATGAGGTTGCAAATGCCACAGCAACTGATTCACATTGATTCTTACACATCAGATTGTTCGGTGATCCCTGAAGATGCCCTGAGGACGTGGACATTGTCTTCTTCTTCTTTTTGAGTCTATAAAATTTGATTTTCTGTCACTCATTTATGTCTCATGGTGAAATGAGAAAAATACAGAAAAGACTGACAAACCAGACACTGAACTTGTGTTCAAATCAGAAAGCAAAACGTCAGATGTAGCATAATAGGTAATGAGAAGCAGCAGTGACAGGCTGCATTGACGCTACCAGTCGACTTCAGAGTTTGAAATTGTCCCAGCTGTAAACAGACATGCCTGACTGGGACCTCTGTGAGAGCTGAAGGGCGAAGATGCAACAGGAAACAAATGGAATGACACGGGGCTTATCACTGTAAGCAGCCAAACCAGAATCAAATGATATGACAAGGATGTGAATCGTGCTGCCGACAGGCTGCCCTGTGAATAGAAACAAAGAGAAAGAGAGAAGCTTTGTTTTGTCCTTGTCTGTGTTGTCCACATACATCTGTCCAATAAGATAACATCTTCCACGGGAGAAGGCAGATTGGTGAGACAGTTGTGCTGATGTGCACGGGAAAGATGCTCATGTTTTGAAAACTGAGGAGTCAGATGTATTCTTGAGTTGTAAAGATATTCAATACCTCTACTTATTATACACACGTACATAAGCCTATCATCATAAACACAAAGTAACTTATAGAATTAACTTTGGTTTCTTCACGTGAGGTCCTTTTAATCCTGAATTGAAATCATACGAGCAAACCATGTTATATGAGCTCATTAAATGTGGCACGTATATATGATATGTGTGTATGTGTGTGTGTGTGTGTGTGTGTGTTTGTGTGTGTGTGTGTGTGTATGTGTTTGTGTGTGTGTGTGTGTGTGTGTATTTGTAATGGCGGAAACACAATGACGGATGTGGGTAAAGCAGATTCATGTTATCAGGTTTCAGCACTAATGAGATTTCACCCATCAAAGACTTATTCTGATTACATTTATCACAGAGAGTGACCCTTTCTAACCTCCAAACACACACACACACACACACACACATTGTACTCCTATCTTAACGAGGACCCTCTTTGGCATTACCTAAACCTAATGCCAACTTATAGAAAGCTTTAACTCTCGAACAGTCCAGAAATAAAGTACAAGTACACACAGAATGAATATATTCGAGGGACAAAATAGGTACAACAGATATATTAACAGACACAAAGCAGCAGGTCCACTACATCGGCAGACATACAATCTCACACACACATCCACACACACACACTCACTCCCCAATGCTCGGCACATTTGTGCTGCGCTTGTAGTAACATTTTAAGAGGTCGAGCTGACGCATAAATTATCTCACATGTTGATTTAAATCTAAGTGGAGCCACAAGAACACAGTCCTTAATCTACCATTACTGTACCCAGGGGATGAGCCCACTTCTGATGACTCGGCAATCTGGTGTCGATATTTACAGCCTTTGATAACTTCATGTTGACCCTCGTGAAGACCAGTGATGTGATGCCTCTCCAAACACACAACAGATCTGCTGTGACTGCTTAAAGTGTTGGAGCAGATAAGATTCATTTAAAACTGTCCATCTGTAAAATGCTTGAGTTTCATTCATGTTATTCACAAATGACCCACAGCTGTTGGTGATCTGTTAACTATATCTTTTTGCTGATCATGAGATAGGTCTTAATTCATGGGCGGCTTCCTTCAGAGGGCGCCGTCTGCTGGGTCCAAGAAAGAGTCTTTGCAACATGCGTACCACTAGCTCCTCGGTGAATCTTGGGATCGGTCGAGAAGGATCCACCCTTCTTTGTTTCCAGGGGATGAAATGACGCATTTTTGAAGTAGCCTTCGTAATTGGATGGACTAGTTGCACTTTTGCTGGGACGCAAAATATCTCCCACTGGATTGAGACACAGTATGGACCTTTGTCCCAGTTATAATAACTCTTTATATATGGCTTCATTCCATTATATGATGTAAGTGAATTGATCCGTACGAAGGACAGTGAGAGAACAATACAGCAACGACCTCTAACCAGCCACACATCATTACAGTGATATTAATAATACTATTTACACCAGCATTCGCAAGGAGATGAAAGAGCGTGATTACAAAAGTGTGACAAAACAAAACAACAAAGTACGGCCTCTTTTACAAATCCTACAAAATATTTAAAAATAAAACGCTCCGATCCATCAAGTCAGCGCCCCATTAGATGAACCCGACAGTGGTGACAGGTGGGCAGCTGATGAGGGATCACCTTCTCGTCACGGCGCCGGCGACTCCGGCTGCTCGGTCCCGGAGCTCCTGTGGGTAAAGTGACAGGATCCGGGGAGAAAGCATGAGCCTGTGTTTGCGTCACATCCTCCCGGGGAGGCTCCACTCTGTCAGGTGCAAAGAAGGAGCTGTCAACTCTGTGTCCATCAGGGGAGACGCGTGGCTGTCCAGGACCTCCACAGAGATAAAAATGGAGGACAGCAGCAGTGAACAGGGGGGGTGGGGGGGGGGGGCTGATGGTCGTTCCAAATTGGACGCAAAGTGCGAATGAATTGAGTGATAGTGAGCAATCATCCAATTAGATAAGAATTCAACGAGACCTGGCAGAGGGAGAGAGCCACAGACAATGTGACATCGTTGAATCTCCTTCCTCTCTGGCCACCTCCTGAACCCGTGATAATATGACGGGTTCGTCTGGGGATGCAAACTGCTGTCGGCGGGAGTTTTAATGCCAGAGGGCAACGGCCGGGTTGATGATTTCAGGAGTCTGCCAAAACCGATAATGTCAGACATCAGCAAGGTGTTTGTCTAACATATAACTTTCAGGGATAACACGGCTGACTATTACGATGTGTATATCTGTGTGTGTTTGGGTGTGTGTGTGTGTGTGTGTGTGTGTGTGTGTGTGTGTGTGTGTGTGTGTTTGTGTGTGTGTGTGAGCAGTCTAATCTTGACACCCTTAAAAAGTTATCTAGCTGTTTTTCATCAATTCCGGTGTCAAGTCAAATAACAGCAAAGCAGCTGATACCCATTCTCTATTCCTGTCAAATATATCACATCGGATACATTAGATAAAAACAGTTTCATCTCCGGCTATAAAAGACAGAAGCCGTCTGTTTGTCTGGCAGATGTTTATCAACATCATCCCGACGAAGTGCTGTGTCAACATTTCTTCTGATTTGCGGTTCTCCAGAAACAACAGTGTGTCAGTACATCAGGGCCGGAGTGTTGCCTCCACTACTCGAAGGTGGCTGCACCTGCTTCAAGCACGAGAAACAAACACAGAAACGTGCACGTGAGCCAGGACAAGGAATTCATGTTATTGTAATGTTCCACCACACCTCATCTAACATTCAGTCGTTATGATTTTTTCGATTTCCTTCAACGACCACATAGGAGGGAGAGAATGGCTCACATTAACATATTTAAATACAAGACTCTGAAAGAAAGTTTTACTTTGTGATTATCTGAACTGCTTCTAATACCAGTGACTAAACAAATCAACGACACACACATTTTTGTTGTTGTGTCGAGTTATTTGCTGAAAAATGTGTTGACTCTACAACACAGAGAAAGAGTTTCTGTGGCTCAGTGGTTTAATTTATCTACACTCACTCATTTTATTAAGTACCCTAAGATTAAACTCATATATAATATTAGTACAATACACCACGCCTGCAGTTATTATAGTGATTCCTTTTGAATTTGTGATCTTGTTTTTTCTGATTATGAGTTTAGGTTCTGTTGTTGATGTCATTACACAGCTGCGTCCTGGAAATTAGTGAGATAACAAATGCATAATAACAATAACAAGCACTGTCTTTTAAATTATATTAAAATTACTCGAGATAGAGCTGCACAGAATGACAAACAGTGTAACTCTTGTGTGAGGCCACAGGTTTTTACAATGGAACTGAATGATAGACACCTGATGCATGTACCGAAAAATACTCCAAATATTCCACGGTCAGTAGTAAAACTTGTCTGATATGTGTATAACATGTATGTGCATCATTATTGAAGGGGGGAAATAACTAACGAGGTCTTAAAGCTTTAATTCAAACAAGCGCTTGGTTCTTGTTGCGTTCAGATGGTCTTGTGCAGGACTCGATAGGCACGGTTGATCTGTTCTCATTTCAGACGTGGCCTGGTCCATGTGTGCGTTGAGGATTTGGGGTTTGGCTCTGCTTGCTCACAGGTTTATCCTGCGTATGACTGGGCCTCTGGGTAGTTTAGTTCTCCTTTTCAACAATATGTTCAAGTCCGATAATCTCGGCGGGTGAAAGTTAGAGCTTTGGGGCAGTTTACATCGTGACCCTCTGATCCTGCACCGCACAGGGTCATGCATAAATGATTGCTCTGTTCTACGGACTAACAACATCGCAGCTGAGGCAACAAACAGTATCCAGGTGAAACCACACAACATAAACACTGGGTGGTTCCTCTTTCTGCTTTCTAACTAGCCTCATTTCTTCATGGCACAGTTCCACTACATGTTGGATGTTGGTTCCTTTAAGATTCTGCTCCATGTTGACCCGATGCAAATCTCCATCACCACATCCCGAAGGTTGCTCTATTGGATTCTGATCCAGTGACTTTGCCACTGAAGATGTTGTATTATCAAGGTGGAACTATATTAAGATGCACACAATTAAGGTGTAACACAATTACGCCACAACGATCATGGTGGCACAAGGAAGGTTTGGTCCATGGATTGTCTGTGATCTCAAACTCTGACCCGACAATCTGCAACTTCAACCGCAAACAAGATTAATGAGCTCAGAGAACATTAACATGTTTCTAGTCTGGTTCCTGTGGATCTGTTCCCACTGCACCCTTAGAGAGACAGAACCTGACATGGTCTTCTGCTGTGGAACCTTCACTTCAAGGTTCTTCATATTCTGATTCTTAGAACCGCTCGGCACCGGTGTAGAGAGAGTTACCACAGCTGGTCACAAGACATTTCTGTTTGCAGACTGCTGATGTGTTTCTCACAGTTTTGACTAAACTCTCGAGACGAGCCCGTCTGGCAGCAACAATCAACGGTGAAAGTCACACGGGTCACATCTTGCTGATGTTTGATTAACTGAGGCTCCTGATCTGTATCTGCATGATTTTATTATGCACTGAAATGCTGCTACGGGATTGGCTGATTGTGATTGCACGAATGGGCACAAGTGCTTACAAGCGCTCGTATAATAAAGCTTGATGAGGAACACACATTTAGCCCTGATAAAATCAAAAGGATCAAGCTGGTATATTCCAATTTATACCCTGACCTCAGTAAATTCTCAATTCTACACGTTATGGATTAACATTGAGCAACGAGATAAATTGTTTGCGGCTCTAAATAACTCCGGTTTGAGAACCAGACAAATTTAAAAACACTTTGTGTGGCCTGTAGGTCGGAGAGACAGCTGCAGGGGGAGAGGAGGCATGAGCAGAAAATAAAGAAACAAGGTAGAGGCGCAGGTAAGAGAGTGGGAAGGAATGATAGACACCAAGTTGTATGTGTGTCTGTTTGTGTGTGTGTGATTGTATTGCAGACAGGGGCAGAGATACACAGGCTAAATAATGTGCAACAAAAAAAACAACAACACTATTCTTAAAGCCTGTGGAACTCTACCTGTTGCCATGTTGTTGAGTATCAGAGACCGAGCAGGAAGGAAAGAGGAGTAACAAGCAATTATTCCCCCAAAAAAGAGGATTTTCCAATATTTAGAAATGATAAATGTATTAAATATACAATCAAGTTTGGGACCGAATTAACTGAGAAAAGTAAACGCTGTTAATTACACCATGAACAAAGCAACGTACACCAATTAGTCTATTTACAATGAAGCAGAGGACCAGGACTCTGCAAATGCTGTGAAATCTGCAGCCCAGGAAACAGGTTTTGATTCTTAATCAAGAAAAGTGAGTTCAAAATGAGTCATGAGTGAATAAATGTTTATTACATGTTCTTTTTATTACAGCTTTAACTGGCAAGTGCCCACAGATAGTATCCCTCACAGATCTCACTGTGAAGCCTTGGAGTCACACAACCTGAAACCTACCTTGAAGTGCATCCCTGTGTTTTGTTGGACAGAATATATCAACATTATTTACATGATTATACTCAATGGTTATGATGTGAATGGTTATATTTAATTATAAATCCTACCTTGTAGGGAAATGTCATGGTTGGGGTTTAAAACAAATCTTGGTGAAGGAACAAAAAAAAAAAAAATGTAAATGAAAGAAAAGCATGGTGTTCGGTTAAGGTTCGGGGGGGATTGCTGGCTCATTGACTGTTGGTGTGAAATATGAAACAAACATCAGCCTCCCACGTCCTTCACAAACTGTTGAATCCATTTACCTCCATGTCCTCCTCTGGAGATTAACCAGCACTCATCATCTTTTTAGACATTTTAAAAACAACAAAATACTGCATGCTGTTCTTCATATCATTCCTCCTGCTCTCTACTATTCAAACCATCAGCTGCAAAATTGTTGACCTTCTGTTTTATCTGTTACAGTGAAAACTGAACTTATATATAATTGAAGACAACTTGACAAGTCTGACGGGTTTGAAATTGACTGTGTTGGACAGGAGGATCTTCAGGGAGACGTGGGTCACTCAGGTGACGCTGCCCTCGTGAGCTCCATCAAAGGGAATGCTAAAATTTAAATGGCAATCCTGAATTTTTGATCCCCTCTCAGAGGTCGGCTGAGGTCTCAAGAGCCAAGCGCGATGTCAGTCTGATGAGAACACAGGCAGAGTAGGAGGATACTCTACTCTGCCTGTTTTCAATGACATTCTTTACTAGAGAGCATTTCATTGGAAGGTTTTCCTGTGTATATTTGCATTCAGTAATTATACGGAGGAGGAAATGCTCTAATCCTTTGAATATTCTTTTTAAAGTCGTCACTGGATGTGGGTGTTCTACCTCAGTCACAATCATACGTGTATATTCCCGTGTAATCGTTCGATGCCTGAATGACTTATAGTATGCTCTTTTTTCATGATTGCTCTGGATCTGAGATTTTCCGGGATGTGAGCAATCACAAGAGCTTCTTCAAATAACACAAAGGAGGAGGTGAGAGCAGGGTGAGAGCAGGGGAGGGATGGGGCCTTCAGAGACTGGATTTCTGTCAGAAAGAAAGAGGAAATAAAAACGTGCGGAGGGGAAAAGGCAAAGCACGACAAAGACATCCTCCTGGAGAGGACAAGTGGGGTCGTTGAGGATTCTCAGCGAGGAAAGAAAAGGTGTGGGGGGGGGAGAAAAGAGAAAGCAAGACTGTAAATGATGGCAGAGCAGAGTGGAAGAGAGGTGAGAGGAGAGTTCAATGTCAAAAGCAAGAAGTGAGTGAAGAGGGGAGGGAGAAGTTAAATATAAGTTGTTCTCATCTGTCAAACTTATATTAACATTGAATTACAATCATTTCTTTCTTTGTTTGTCTTTCAACTTTGGACCTCTTATCTGTTCATGGTTCCCTTCGAGACAGGGAACAAAAATAAAGCTACATCCCAGATCACGGGGCCATCTGCACAGAACACGGAATAATGAAACAAGTGAATAATACATTGAACAAATGTTGAATATATTATTTATCTCATTTAGATTTCTCTTTACATGAAACACATGTATAGTGGATGTTGCGTTAAATATGCAAACGTGTCGCATGAGGCTCCACTTATAGCTTTGTTCGAGCTCCACTCATTTTTCTACGTGTGTTACTGAAGGTCACCTCAGCTCGGGCCCGATGAAAAGCTCCTTCAACTCATCAGAAAGTGATTCACAGTGATTCACCATCAGAGATTCACTGTGATTCACTGCTGCACTCTGGACATAGTGTGAGGAAAATGTTCAATAGTTTCATGACTTAAATCACATTTTAAACACAACTTGTTCTGCTGTTGTTGTTGTGAGTTGTGTTGATGGTTAAAGTTAAGACTCTACAGGGAAAACACTTTTGTGTGGTTCGCTTCTTCTCTCATTATTTTGAAGATAAAGGACAAGCTGTTACTTTCTCCCGACCGCAGCTGAGAGCTTTATACTTCAGCTGCAAGTTATGTATTCAGCATTTTATTTTATTCTGCCTCTGCACATCTGTCGGTTGCTGTTAGTTAAAGAAACAGGCTTCTTAGTGCAAGAAGACAGAGCCCTCAGCTGATGAGATGAAGGCTGCACCAGAAACCTGATTTTACTGTAAATAACCTCACCTCCATCTCTCCTCCTCTTTTCTCTCATTCCATCTCTCCTCCTCTTTTCTCTCTCTGTCTCCAAGCAAACATTCACCAGTCAATTTGAATTACCATTTCATAAATCTGTTGTTAGCAGTTTCTCTTGGTTTTACAGTTGGTAAAATACAACAGGTTCAATTTATCTTTTAATCTAATATGTATCTGGAATAGAAGAGTTTCTTAGACTGATGAAATTTATCTTTTAATCTAAGATGTATCTATATAGAAGAGTTATCTTTTTTAGATTTCTTAATTTACGAAAAAAACGGGGTTGACATCTTACCCAACTAATTGTAGTTAACCCATTAAGATCAGATGTAAGATCTGCGTGTGTATACCTTTAAGAGCAGGTGTGAGATTCAAATGTAATTGGTTGTTAGCATGTTTGGCCTGCAAAAAGTTTTCAAGGTAGTGTTTCAGACAATGGCTGACAATCCAAGTGACAGGAGGGACATTCACGCAGTGTTTTATTGACGAACACAGAAAGCGGTAGCGGAGGATTCAGAAGAAGACAAAGCAATGGTTTGTATTGTTCATTCCATGTCTCCATCTGCTTCAGAGGCTCAGAAATGAACATGTTTGTCAGCTCATCAAAAAAAACCTTCAGGTGTCAGGGCTTCTTGTTTCAGTGTTTTCATTCCGCATCTTATTTCTCGATGTGGAGCTTTACATCAGTCAAAAGTACAAAGACATCTTGTGACATGTGTTTCTTCAAGAGACAGAAACCATACATTACATATTTAATGTTGTTATTGTCCTTCTGCTTCGTACAATTCAGCGACGACAGCTTGAAACCAAAATGTATCAAGGAAAAGTTACGAGGGTTAAAAGAAGACGACAGGAGTTGGTGGAAGTTTTGATGATCATAGCAATGTAAAGAACTTCTCAGGCCTGTTTGCTTGTGTAACTGTGGCCCGGTGCCATATTGATTGGTTTAAAAAATCTGCTTGCTCAGGGTTTGTGGTGTACTTGGTGTAAAAGTCTCCCTCTCATATGACCAAGTGGATATAGAAAAGAAAACTGTGGAAATCCACAAAACAAAAGGTTGAGCAGAAAAGGAGGAGGGAGACTGAAAGAGCGACGATGGAAGTGGAAAAAAGACCGAAAACAGAACAAGGAAAAGAATCGTGGATTCTGAACAAGGGCCAGATGTAGGATTAAAATTCCCAGTGTTAGTGTTTAGTATGCCGAACACATCGTGGATCACTCATCACTATCCAACTGCCTTGGCACTCCCTCCCTCACTCCCTCCTCGCTCCTCCCTCGCTCGCTCTCCCCCGCTCTCAGTCTTTGATGCCAGCTGAGCTGCAGAAAGCTATGGGAGGGGGCAGGGGCTGGGAAGGGGAACCACACGGTGCAGATGATAGGTGTGAAGAGGCGATGACACGCTCCCTGCAAAACATTTCAATTTATTGACTATTCGGGACGAAGCTGCAAAAAGCTGGAGAAACAAGAAGAAGAAGAAGAAGAAGAAGAAGAAGAAGAAGAAGAAGAAGAAGAAGAAGAAGAAGAAGAAGAAGAAGAAGGAGAAGAAGAAGTGGTGCATCACTTAGCAGATGAGGAGCGACACAGCCACTCATCAGTCAAAAGCTTTTAGGCATTTGAGGTGATTTGGGCTTTTAGCTCATATCAATTTGGAAACATAGAGAGAGATGCAACATGAAAATCGAAGGAGGACGTGCTGGCAAAACCCAGAGGTCACTAGATGCATCTTTTTTTTCTCATTTGCCTTAAGCTGGAGCATCTATTGCATTTTTTTTAATTTTAAACTTGAAAAGCAAAATATCAAATAAAAGATGAAGTTCAGAGCTGCAGCTTCATCGAGGAGACTCTTCCGATCCACGGTGCAGACTCAGCACGTCGGGGGGGGATTTGCTTCAGAGTTTAGTCTGAACCAAAGTACCAGGTGTGGACGGTGCCTCAGAGCAACGGACCAAAATTGAGTCTGAACAGAGACGTGGTCCGGATCAAACTGAGCCTAGGGATCGGAACGATTACATCGTGAAAATAATTTTGGTATTGTTCAGACTTTCGGATCAAGTGCAGGAAGTGAGATGGCATTAAACAATAGAAGAAGAAACATTATTTTGCAGGAATGCTTGTAGTCTTCACCTCCGAAGGTAAAGTGTTGACCGGTTGTAATACCAGTGGCAATGAAACTAACAAATTAAACTGGTTCATTTGTTTTCTCCACACACATCAGACGCACGCTGGTTTACAAACCTTTCAATTGCAATTACAAATAATGCAGTGCACGTGGGTAATAACTGCTTGAAAACAGCATTTTATATGAAAGAGCATCTAATTATTACTCAGAGGGTCTCAAATGTCCCACCACAATCTACATGATATAATAATGTCGACATCAATTAATAAAATGGATGAATTAATCAGTAAATATTCACATCATTTTTACACATTTGATTTACTGAGTGTCTGTATCCTGAATTATTGATCTGAGAAATCTCCTTGAATGTGTTTCTGATCTGGAAGCAGATTCAGTCGTGACGGAAAATTGAAATCACATCACAAGATATTCTGTGACTGACACTGTCCAAGTCAAACAAACCACGGTCACACAACATTCTGTGGGCCACAGCATAACCTCAACAACACATGGTCTAATTCAATGCCTTGCTGGAGGGCGCTTGAACAGTAGATGCTGTGGGAGAGAAGTGGGGCTTGTTCTCTTTCACCTCGCTCACCTGTATTTATAACCAACCCTGAGTTTATTACTTTCCTTCATTTAGCCTAAAGTCTTCACCTTCCACGGCCGGATTTGTTATTCCGTTATTGTCAATGTTTCCACATCAGCTGGAGAAATAAAAAACACTGAAGAAGGAGTGAATCATTTCCACAGGGTTAGGTTTTCCAGAGGGATCATGGAGCAGCTCAGTGAGGCCGCGTGGTGCTAATCAGCAGAGCAACACATGAGATAAGATGGCATCTCTCCTCCACCCGACAGCTATTATTATATCCCTTTTAAAGAAAGCTGCTGTCGGGCGAATCACAGCCTGACAGGAACCGGAGGAGGAGGAGGATGTTCACTGTGTGTGTGTGAGCTTGAACAAGCAAGACAGAGACACAACAACAACAACAACAACAACAACAAGGACAGTGTGAAAGCGGAATAAAGAGAAAGTGAATTTATCAGCGGCCACGGGCACCTGCTAATGTTCAGCCGACCACAGTTGATTCCTCTGACAGGTGGGAATTTCAATTAGCACACAGGGGAACGCGAGTATCGGTTAAAACAAATCCAATTATTGTTTGGAGCAGATGTTTCGTGCAAGAGAAACAATTCACGACGCGGCAACGTCGCCTCGGGAGAATCAACAATACGGGTGAAGTCAAATCGGAGCCCGCTGCCGTTCCCTGTTTACAAAACCGAACCGTCTCTGTGGTTTGCTTACCCGCTTGGATTTTCTGTTATTCGCTGTGTATACAAAGGAACACAAAAAACATTTAAACATCTCTTTGATATATTTACATATATATGTCCTATCTGGAGCGTCCTCTTGACACTAATGGTGGCTCAGCAAACAAAGGCACAATCTAAAAATGACATTTTGAATGCTTTCAACGCCTCCACCCCTTTTCTCTTCTGCCGTGCAACACAATTAAATTCTTATTTGTTGACGCCCGCAAAGTGTTTTCCATTTCCCTGATAATCACACTGAGCCGGCAGTTTGTTGTGTCCATATTATCTACAGACACCGGGTTGTTCTTTTACCATCAGCATAGTTTATGTCTCTGTTCCATCAGCTTTATTCCCAGTTCTGTCAGAGGTTAGGGTTATGGGAACCATTGGTTTCAATCAAAGAAATGGGTTTCCATTTGCGGAAATGGACGCACAAACACTGTGGAAGCGTCAATATCCTGCAACACTATATCCTGTTTTGTTAAGTTTTCTCAGGAGTGAATTTTGATACTGGCACAGAAAGACACTTTCTCATTGTGTTTTCATTGTGATTGGTTGATATCAAACTCAAGCTTTTAAAATCGTGACTGCATTGTGCACTTCGGGGGGAATCTTTACAGACATTCTTTTCTCTAATCTCACACATACAGACACAATAACATAATGTCACATAACACACCAAAGAACCTTTTTAAGAGTAGCTCTCCTGACGGCAGCTTCATAGCACCTCGTTTCACCTCAGTGATGTGATCGCATGAGGAAGATGGAGAAGATGGAGAAGATTGAGAATGGCATGGTGAGACTACCTATGTAGTGTAGTGAACAAAAGCAGAAGAAAGAAGTCTGGATTAGAAAATGTTTGTGGAGACATGATCAATATGACTTGTGTCTGTTCTTCATCAAAAACTGGAGGTGAGATTTGAATCATCAATTTAATGAGTCAACAAACAAAAGCCTTTTTCTCAAATTCAACTGTTGGTCGCCATTTCAAAAGCTTGACTCTTCTCTCTCGTTGGTTTCGCTCAGAAACTTATGACTTCATCCTCCCTTTTTTAACCCTACATTTCAAAAACATTTGTTTGATGATCCTCAATGACTCTGGCGGCCGTTTGGTTTCTAGGCTTAGGAGTTACCCACTCACGTGACCAGATAGTCTGAGCCGACCAATGAGACGATCACTACCGACCAGGGTTCCAGACGAGGTTTCTCCTCTGATAGGTGTGATGAGGTCAGAGTTGTGGAATCATTCTTCACATGATCATGATGTTTGACCGAATAAGAAACAGCCCTGACGTGAATAATGAAAATCTGGAGTCATGCTGAGTTCACGTAAGATGACTTCTAGTCGGAGCGGTGGATGACAGATAACTAGACCTGCAAGGAGGAGGTCTGGGTGGGTGATCAACCTCCATTCAACCTCACCTGTCACATGATACACAAGCACATACACAACCAAGAGCCACCATCATAGAAAACACTATTTCTGTCCGTGTGGCTTGTTGTGAAGAGGTGACCAGGATCCCATCTCTCACGCCATCAAAGTTCCCATCAGGCTTTGTAATTGCTCGATCGGGGTTCTAACAGGATTTCCCCTCCCGGAGATAGAAACTCCATCTCTGATTGGTTCGACAGCTTCGGAGGGCAAACTGGAATCTGGGAGGTCAGAGGTGTCACCGCTGACAAAGAGGGGTGAGGGGGGGGGGGGGGGGGGGGGGGGGTCACAAGCACACACACAAACACACAAAGTCACACACTGTCACGGTGGCTGCAGACAGATGGCTCTCGTGGGATGCTATTACACTGAGGGCTGAGCAGAGGGAGTTTGTATTATGAAGCTGCAGGAGTGACATCCATGAATGAGCAGACTAATGATTGTTGTTGTCTCTTCATGCATCCGTTGATTTATTCATTCTTTTTTTGTCAGCTTGAGTGTTTTGATTTTTTGTAAATTGAAAACATTCACATTGCTCCTTACTTCTTCAAAATACAGTTTAATGGTTAACACTTCACTTTAGGGTAATGGGTTTCAATGCTTTTGTGTTTGTGTGTGTGTTTGTGTTTGTCTGTGTGTTGATGTCTGCATTGGTCTCTACATTAGCTTCTACCCTTTATGTGTACTCATGTGTATGTCTGTGTGTACATACATACACACAAACAGTAGGAATGTGTGTGTACAGAACATATTTTGGACGGCATCGTGATTTCTATCCATGTGTAGTTATGCATAATTGTTGGTGTCTTTCAAACTGGGCATTTGTGTTTGTCTGTGTGTGCTCAGGTGCACAGATACGCATGTGAATGTGTGTGCACATACATGTCTGTGTGTGTGTGTGTGTGTGTGCCTGTGTGTGTGTGTGTGTGTATGCTCAGGTGCAAAGATACGCATGTGAATGTGTGTGCACATACATGTCTGTGTGTGTGTGTGCCTGTGTGTGTGTGTGTATGTGTGTGTGCATGTGTGCGTGTGCCCCTGAGTGGCAGCTCCTCTGTCTGTCACACTGATACAAGTTGACAGCAGGGTCTTCTTCAACGAGCTCGTTGGAGCTCAGCCAGAAACCTGCTCTCTGCCTCGGTTACTGCTTCCTCCTCTCTGCCCCCCATTCCTCCTCTCTCTCTCTCTCTCTCTCTCTCTTCTCCTTCCCCTTATGTAAACCTCTGTCTTCCTCATGTGGCTCAATCTCTCTCCCTTTCATTTCTGTCCCTTTCTGCTCTCTCTCTCTCTCTCTCTCTCTCTCTCTCTCTCTCTCTCTCTGTCTCTCTCTCTCTCCCTTCTTAACCTCCCTTTTCACCTATTTTTGAAAGGTATTTTACTCCCAGGCATAATGAGAGTGTGAACATCAGAAGTGGAAGAAAAGAGTGTTTTCTTTTCCTTCCTCTCTCACAAATGTCAGTACACCTAAAGGAGCAGTTCCATCAAACGCGAATGAAACTAAACACGGGCAGAGGATGAAGCTTTGAAAAACAAGCAAACGGCAGAATAACGCTGGAATTACAGGGATGAAAATCCTGTCAAAGATTATTTGGATAGTGAACAGGATTAATCGGCGCTCTGCACTGCAAAGTAATAAAACAGAACAAATACCAGTCGGGCACTTAACCTCATGCCTTTGCAGAAGTCTGAGGGTTGGATTTATTCTCCATTCGTGTGCAGGTGGTAAAAACCATTAGTTCCATTGGAGAATGTATCTGTTAACATCATAAACCATCCACAGATCACTACACACGTTTGTGAATTGTGTATTCATTGAGTGGATAGTAAAACAATTGTTTGTCTGCAATGCACTAAAATAAACCCATCCACTGGGGCAGCAGGGTTTTTTCCACCCAGACACTCAGACATTCATGTCTCTGGGGTAGATTAGATAAATTTGTTTAGTTAATATTCCCGGGAGGGGGGGGGGGGGGGGGTGTGGGTAATGAAATCCAGGCTGTTTTGCTCTGTGACTCGAGACTCATCCTTCTGGAGGGTGTGTCAGCCAGCCCCCGAATCACAGCAGGTGGTTAGCGACAGACGTCACGTCCCCGTGAGACTTACATGAAATAATCAAGTGACCCGCACCACCAGAAGGCTTGGTAATCACATGTGGCCTGCTATAGCCTGGATAGGATATATATACCTTTGGCTGATATTGCAACAGCACATTGGATGAACTTGCAGGGTCCTGGTCTGATCGTCTGCCTGAGTTGAGTTTTAATCCTGATTCGTGTCACTTTGGAAATAAACATCAGAATTCAACGTGCGCCTCTCATTCTCCACCTGTGTGCCGGGACAGAGTAACACTGAATCTCATGCTGCTTCGTTAATTGAGTTCTTTTAGGGTTTGTTGTGCTGAGGCTGTGAGCGCGCAGGAGGAATGCTTCTGTTGTGCAACACCGCTTCCTGATATTGATCAATCCAATCAAAATGATTAACTAAGAGAAAGAGAGCGAGAGAGATGGTGAGAGAGGAGGAGGTTGGGAGGGAAGAGGGAGGAAAGAAAGAGCAAACAAAAGCACATTAAGGACGGGAAGATGGGGAAGGATGAGGGGAATCGGACGGAAACGGAATAAGTGAGATGTCGGACCGAGGGAAGGAGGAAAAAAGAGGATGTGAGCGGAGGAGAGTATATTGAACTGATTCAGGAGAGAGAGAGGGAGGAAAAAGTGCTGACATGTGTCTGGATCATTATTTGTTGCCCGAGTCCCTGCTTGATCCCTGTGTGCATGTGTGTGTGCATGTGTTTGAAAACGTACTCGCTAGCACATCCAAAAATCGGAATAATAATAATGTCTTTATTAAAACGGTACAGTGGATTAGTACGCTCAGAGCAAGAAGACTAAATGTAAAGGGTGTTAAACATAAATAGACAAAAAAACTAAGTAATTACAGTGACACCTCACCCAGGTTTAGATTTTAAAGAACTAAATGTCTTCCTGCCACATTCTGCTCCACCTCCCAGCTCCTGTATCCACACAACCCAACAATTTGTGTTCTTTCTTGGTTACGTTGGAGTGATGTGTCACAATTTAGCCGCAAATAGACCTTGGCCTTACATCACAGCAAGTTATAGCCAGTGCCGTCTTACTTTTCCTATGGAACCTCTTTCCCTTTAAAATGTAATTTCTTATCTTTCCATTTCCCCCCCATATGCATGAAAATAAAACTGTATTTATGCCCCAAACTGCATGCATCTCAATTTGTGATAAGCAGTTCAAAGAAGATGGTGTTGTGCTCAAAGCAGAGAAGCACGCGAGTGGAATGGAAACGGACTAAATACCAGATAAGATCATGAGCCGAAAATAGTTGTCTTTCTGTTAGACTGTCCAGTGATTAAACTGCAAATTATTTGAGCTAAATGCTAAAACTTGCATTATAATACACTCACAATGATAAATCCAATATGCTGATGTGTTTATTATGATGCTCATGTTTGATAATTAACACAAAATAAAAACAATATTGGTATTTCGTCATAAACCAAAATTGAAGGCCAATAAGAAGCAGATGAGGTGTCAAGAAGAAAACTGGATGGAACGAGTTCTTTCAGTTCATCCTCAGGGGAACATGAAATGTCCAAGTTTCCCGGCAAATTCATCCTAAAAATGATGAGTCATTTCAAACACAACAACAAATTTAGTCTTCAGGATTCATCCTCTATGGACTAAGAATATCTGTACGAAATGTGGCGCCAGGCAGTTATTGGGATTAATAATCGGGGGATCATAAATACCAGTCTGAAGTTTTAATGAAATCCACACGATATCTGATTAAATGTTTCAGTCAAGACCAAAGTGATGAATCCACCAACTGACTGTACATCTCTGCCTTGCTACTGTACTTAAATATTAAAGTACATTTTAAATAGGAGTTTTGATCGTTTACAAACACGAGTACATGACATCTTGAATTTCCAAGTATTCACCTGTCAGAAAAGGTTGTTTACTCTTAGCACTGAATGTTGGCTCTGTATCCATGTGTGTGCGTGTGTGTGAACGTGTGTGTGTCTGTGTGCGTGTGTGAGTGCCTTACATGTGTACGGATGTCAGTTACTTACCTTAGGGCAGTAAATCATCCTGCGTACATCTGCTGTTACGACTGTAGTTTACGAGTCGACAGTGGCAGATGCAGGTTGAGACAGAATGACAGATTTACCGTGTGTTGCTGTGTGTGTATGTAAAGTGTATAGGTACATTGATGTGGGTTACAAGTGTCACAGTTTGCAGACAAGCGGCGAAGAAAGCCACACACAAAAATAAAACCACACGCGCGACAGGCAGCACAACAGCAAATCTCACAAGATCCTTCGTAAAGTCTGTAAAGCCTGAAAGACGGATCCTCAGTGTGGGATGAGACGCTGCTCCAACACAGTCATGAACCATTTGTGTGTACTTATATTTATGAAGAAGAATTACATCTAAAATTGCCTAAACTCTGCTAAAATATGTAATAATAAGACTAAGAAACACCATTCTTTCTGTTCTAATGTGCCAACGGCTGCACTCTCTACTTCATGAGCACACATATATCATTTTTACAACTCAGCAGCAAATATGGATGAGAAATACTTGTAGAATCAGAACGCGCACGGCTGTGCTTGTTAAACCGTAAATAACTGGGATTATATTGTGCCTAAAAAGAACAGAATTTAAGGGGAAGCCATCAAGTCAAGCATTTAGTGCAATGAGTGAACAACTGATCCTGTGCTGCAGAGGCAGGGAGATTAAGTGTCTTTAATAAATAAATATATATATTCAGCCCTTTCTGTCGTTAGAATACAGCTGACTTAGGTTCTTGGAGTGGATTTCATTAACCCTTGAGCTAAGTGATATAAATATGAGAACATACAAAGACGATATGATTCATTGAGTCAAACGGTGTGGAGATGTGGGTGAGATGTTGAATTGTTCGTATTGAACCCGATGAGTCATCGATACACCGGACGCCCACTGTGGATTATGTAAAAACCAGGAAATCGCCATCGTTTGGTGTTTTAATTATATCAGTCTTTTAAAACGTGGCCTTGAAGATTGAAAAAATGCAAATTCGCCCCAGTCGTTCATTATGTTTAAGGTTCGCGAGATGAAATAAAAAAGATTCAAAGCAAATTGGTCCACGTATTGAACAAGTCACCGTCCCAGATAAAGCACTTAATGGAGAAGCATAAATCTGGATCTTTAGGAGAAAATGTGTTTCTGAAGGACTCTGCCAATTGGTGCACGCTTTGCTTGATAATGTATAAAAAGTTAAATACAGTCGACATAGAAATTCTTCTTTTTTATATATTATTCATAACCGACACCCTACATCAATCGCTACGATGACAGCAGCATTACTATAAGTCGACCTATTTTAAGTGACATTTCAATCTATTGCCAAATCCACGAGGAGAATCCGACAGAAACCCCAAATTGTGTTTTTGTACAAATAATACAACACAAAATAGAGTATATTCATGACTCACTCCACGTTTTCCTGTAAGGACAAGCTCTGCTTCATGGGAGGAAGAGTCCGAGAGGAGATCAGTGGAAGTCTGCGCTGATGAATCAAGTACCGCAACTAATCAGTAAAGTGGAAAAACTGTTTTCTAATTTACCTAAGTGATTAATAATCACGGTATTTATTGTGATTTACAGTAACCAGAGTATTGAGTTGCTTGTGTGATGGAGCTGCTTCACTGTGTTCAGTCTCTCTGTCTGTAAGGCTATTTATCTCCGTCTGTGTGTGTGTGTGTAAGTGTGTGTGTGTGTGTGTGTATGTCTGTCTGTGTGTTGTATTATTTAACTGTTCATTAAATAGAAAGAAAGAGTGAGAAACACACACACAAACCCACACACACACACACACACACACACACACAAACCTATTTATATGGAAACAGGAACAGATATGACAAACATATTCCCGCAAATAAACACACATATCCAAACCATAACAACTGTTAAAAACACTGTAGAGTCTGACAAGTAAATCAAAGCTTGAGTTGCAAAACTGTACCAACACACACACGCACTCCTACACACACATTGACCCACAAAACAACAAACAGTTTTAGAGACATATGACAAAATCGTGCCCAGCATGGGATAGTCACAAAACAACAGCTAGACAGAAACTGAGTGAGGGTTTCTGCAGCAATAACATTTTCAAATCTTTCTTCTAACGAGACAGCCGCAGTCCAGAGGATATAAATACACACATGCAGAACCCCAGAGCTGGTGCAACATTTACCAGGGAACAGCTACCGGTGCTGACACATCGATCACACTCGCTGTGTGTCTCTAGGTGTGTGTGTCTGTGTGTGTGCTTTTCTGGGTCTCTTTCATAATCATAGACTGAGAGTGACATTGCCATGAATCCATCCACATGTAGAATATACGTTGAATAACCACATCCTGTTCTGTGGCAGTGTTATTTTAAATTCTCAGATCCTGCAGTTGTGTCATTTAGGCCAAATGATAGAATTTTCTCCTGGAGGCGCCTCTCTGAACTCCCTCTCTCTCTCTCTGCCTCCTCCTCACGGTGATGATGACAGGATGTTTTTTATGGAGTGGCTGAGCAGAAGATTGTCTGGCTTGTCGGCATAAATGATTCAATGCTTCCCACCTGATCCTGCAACTGTAAAACAAAGAGGTAACAGCGATATACAGCTTCCCCATCGCCCTCCTCCCACCTCCGGCTTTAACCCTGCAGCACTGTGTTTGGACCACAAGTCTGGGGGAATGCATTCTGAATTCAATTTGACATGGTGTTTATATTTTCATACATAAAAAATATCTGTGCAAGTGGAAAACAAACGTATGCTGTATGTGATAAAACCCCAAAGAGCTCCAATGGCTCTTTTCTCTAATGACAAATATCGGATATGTTTTGATGAAATTGAAACAAATACTTTCTGCAAATATATAAGGGTTCAGTGGAACAGGTCGAATCCCTCATGGGTCGGATTTCTATATCGAATTTATTCTGTCCAGACCCAGAAATGGACAACAGACTGAAAAAACATTTGCAACATCCAATTGGTTGTATACTGGTTCTGTGGTAATGCTGGTGCCAGCTTTCTTTTTGAATCTTTAAAAGTGACTTGAAGTAATTTAGAACCAGCGAGTGGACTGACTCCACAGCACCTTGAGGCTTTTTGTTTCATTTTCTAATATTTGTTATCTTCATGTAAATATTGGATCAGCCAGAATGTCACCGTATCAAGAATATGACAAATGTTTTTCAATAAAAGTCGAGATTTCCTCAGGGTCCACATCAGACGAAGATCCAGATATATTTTTAAAAAAAACTGCAAAATATAGACTTTACTGAGAAAACATTTGTGAGTCTATGTGAAATTTATATCAATTTACATTTATACATTTCAAAAGTTAGGACTGCATGCTGGCAAAACTTTTCCTTTATCTCACAATAAACTGAATCTGATTTTCAAACAGAAGATTGGTGCACAATGCAAAACAGAGTCAAAACGAAAAATATGTGAAAATACTTCATTGCCCACACTGATTAGAAAACACAATACTTGCCAACACACACGCTGCTCTCCACCTGCAGCACCTGCAGCTTAAATGTGTTGGCACTCTTAAAGTGTGGAGAGCGCGGCGGAGCAGGCACACGTCCCACGAGTCCGACAGGGAGGTTAAACAGGCCGAGAGGAAGAGGAAGAGGAAGAGGAGGGAGGTCACAGCAGCTTATCTTCCTTTCTGTCATTCTGTCTGGCGTCCCTCCGGCTCAACAACACAACACACACACCCACACTTGCCCGAGTACTAAACACCACATATTGTGCACACACACACAAACACTTCAGAACACGGGGACATCCCAGGAGGACACGTTGTGGATTGCGGTGAGACACACTGGAAGGGCTGTTCCTTCCAAATGGTCAGCAAGTCTGAATATCTCAGCTTTGACTGATTTAATGAGTCTGTCGCTCTCACACTAAACTGAGGTTCTCATTTCACTGCATTTACCATTTTCACACAGGCAGCTTGAATTTGGCACGGCTCTTCATCCTGGAAGGTGAAATATCCCTTTGAGCTCTGCCTCCTGGAATGCAGAGTTTTCCACATCTGTCAACGTTGCGCTGTGAGTTTTAAAGTGATTTTGCCTTCCATGCTGTGTTATGAATATAATTCTACATCCTTTATACTTTGTTTTAATATGCAGCGCTCTTATTTTTTATCTCAACAAACAAACAGTGGACCTTTTCCCAGTGGAAGTTTCTCGCTGCTCAGCAGACGATGGAGACAATGGGACACATATCACTATAATGACAACAGGTGTTTGAAGTGAATGGGTTTGTTTGAACCATAATAAACTGTGATAACCTAATGGTGCATTAGTACAACTTCTGCAAATTTGAAGGATTACAATACAGGGTAGAAGAATTTGTTTAAAGCAATTGTGTTCTCACTCGCGACAGATTTTATTCCTTTGGATCAAAGTATTAGTCAGTATTTGTTTTGACTCCTCTCACGTATGATTCTTTTAACATTACTTCTGTATTCCTGCCTCCAGAGTAGCTTTGCATACAGAAGCCTGTTTGTGAGGCCTGAACACAAACAGGAACCATTTACTGCAGCTGGAGGATCTCGTCTGTGTCTCATAACACAGAATATACAGGAGTTCCAATAAGAGACAAAGCAAAGAGTCTCTCATGTTCCACGACTGAACAGCGTGATCAAGCTGATCAAGCTGTTGGCTGTTGGACCTGATGTTTAAAACATCTGCAGAACCTCAGGCTGAAGCAGTTAAGCTGCCAGTCACATGTGAACAGAATTTAAAATGTGAGATGATACAGTGAATTGTAGGCGACAATACAGACCGACTACAATTTGATGATCTAAAGCCAGTTTGTAGATTAAAGTAACAAGATGAGATCAGTTTGGTTCGAAAATATGAATTTCTGTAATTACAAGAGATTTACGGAAACATGATGATCTTCCGCTAAATCACCTGGCGTCTGCTGCAGAACATTCAGGTAAGTCCTGTTCTTCTCTCCCCATTATTCTCATTTCTCAGCAGCTCTGAGGTCTGCCAACAGTCCCCGGCCGCCAGCAGCTCTGGACCCGGCCCATACTTTGCCTTTTTCCACGAATTACTACCAATAACTCAGCAGAAAGCAGAGGATCTGATTCTTTAAAGTTCCGGGTGTCTTGTAAGTACAGTATCTATTTGCAATATAATCAAAAACTGACTTTATATTGCCCATTGCATCAGAGCACATGGGAGATTGGGTTGAAGCCAGTGTGTATAACACTGTGTTACAAAGTATAGATCAGCTCTAAGATGTAGATTCAAATAAATTGTTACTGGCCACTGTGAACTTAACGTTATGATTCTTCACACAGCAGAAAAAGCACCTTTTACTATCCTCTGTGCAGCGTCAGTGAATTCACTCTGGTTATAGCAGCATTAGAAATGCATCAGGTTTGTTAGGCTGCAGCCGTCCTGCTGGGAGACTGGGAGCCTTCCAACTTCATCAACCACAGCAAATTGCTCTGTTGCGCTCATTTAACCCGACAGTGACTTGGCATCTTGACTAACAACGACGTGAGACTAGTTTATAATGGGCTGGAGGTTGGTGCTCCGAGATGATATTTCTTTTATGTCTCGTTGTTTTTTGGAACAATAATCTTTTGTGATTTTAATATATAATTCAGATAGGGTTGTAGCGAGACACAATATCATGAATTCTTATGTACCTCAGTTTTAAGGATCAGTGTTTTTGTCTGTACAGCAAAAACAAGAAAAGCCAAATCGCAACCTACTAATAAAATACATTTACAGAACTAAATAAACATGTACACAGGGCTCGGTATGGTCACTTATCCTCTGCCATAAGATCCCCGATGGCTTTTGTTATTAGAGAGTGAATATGGATATGGACAAATATAGGAAATGATATTCAGGTTTGGGTTTGGATATGTTGGCTGAACTTTTAAGACTGCTTGTGTCTGTAATCACAAAACACAGAAGTACCTGAGGAGTTCGGGTCTGATACGGTTATTTTTCAGATTTGGACAGTTAATTGCAGCCACACTCCTTTTGTCACTGCTTTAGCAATTTCCAACATTTAATATGCGTCCCGTTACATTAACCTAAATTCACCTTATGAGTCAATCAAATTCCATTTTGATTTCAGTTCTACCTCTTTTCTTCTGGGTCAAGAGGATCCTCACATCCGCTAAATAATTATTACAAAAGTAAGTTTGTCTTGACAGCAGAGTTCTGGCTTTAAAATATCCTCCTCATTCCCTTGCAATTACACACATCTTCATTTATTGGCAACACATGGACTCTAGTCATGCACTTTACAAACAAACACACGCTGCATCAGCAGACGGTTTGACGCCAGAAGCAGACACACACATTACGTGTTAGTGTGAGAAGCTCATCACGTTGACTCAGCGTGAGACTCGTCCTGAGAGCGCACGATGAGTTGGAGTAAGAGCAAGTGCAGCGTCACTGCTGCACAAACATCAGTGAACTTTCCCACATGTGCAGTGGCCTTTCATTATCCGTCCCGCAGTACGCCTACAGACCACAAGGGTCAGATCGGACCGGTATGAATTATGCCTCATAATTACATCAGCTTCGCCCACGAGCCAAACTCTGCACATTCACTCTGTGGGTGGAGTGAAGTCCAGATTTTCAAATTTAATTTAAGTAAAGTGGATTTCAAAAGAGAACTGAATTAGGTCACCAGTAATTGGCGATGGCATCTGAAATCCCCTTAAATCTCTTCTTTAAATTTATGAAGATAATTCTTGATTAAGAAGATTAATCTGAATTGTTTAAAGTTGCCATGATTTGCTGGTTATTCTAAAAGTATATACCCACCATAAGAGAGTGGTGGGCATATCTTACCTTGAGCTCGTCATAGCTGATCTAAGCTCAAACATCCCTGTAACTACAAGGCATGCTGGGAAGCTGTCATCATGTCACACCAGTGAAGAAACACAATGCGGTTTTAATAATAACAAGTTTTCCTCTGGTTGTCTGACTGTGCAGAGACTGTGTGATCACATGGTTACATGGCGATGAACGGAGGCAGCTCCAAGAAGTGAGGAATAGTTCAAATGTCCTCACTCTGTAGGGTCAATGCGTAAATGGTCCTCACAAAGGTATAAGTACAGGAACACACACACAGAGATAAGAGGGAAGATCCAACAGAGCAACACAAAATGCTCCAACTCCAATAACAAAGACATCCTGTTGATCTTGATCTATAATGGCCTATGACCATTTTGGAACTAAATATAACCATATATTTTAAAAGTTTGAAAAAAAAAAATACTACAATTGCAGAAAATCCTGCACTTCCCCCTCTTTTCTCTTTCTTACAAGTTATTTTGACAGAATTGAGCCTGACCGATATGTATACATCGATATAATGTATATACACTCATCGGTATCAGGGGTTTAAGTGGATATGTATCAACAAGACAACTTTAAGTTTAACGAAAAGATTTGCATTTTTTTTTCATACTTAAAACATTTCTTAAATCTGAAACTTCGAGCTGCCTGTATTTGGTTGTGTTTCTGTTTTCTAGAAATTTCTATAAAATTGGATAGGACTCATCAATGGATGAGGTAAAGTCTGGATTGCTTATGACATCCTTGGATCGTCTTTGATCACAAGGACTCATCAAAGGATGGGGTATTATCTGGATCGCTTATGACATCCTTGGATGGTCTCTGATCACACCTTCACGATACACACTCTAAACCCCATATTTTAAAGGAAACTATTCGACAAAGGAATGCCTATGGTCTAAACAACATTTCCAACAGTGTATGCATATATTTTAAATGATCAGCTTGCTGGAGAAAACTCACTGGACATATTGCTTTTACAATGCCTTCTTCAGTGATACTTCGGAAATTAATGTCTCAGCTCAAATCTTCAAGGAAATCCAGATACCCACTGAGATCCAAATCTCATATGAGATCCAAATCTCCAAAAAAGTCCCCAAAGATGACTGCAAAGTCTCCAAAGATGAGAACCAAGTCTCCAAAGAGGAATGCAAAGTCTCCGAAGATGAGAACCAAGTCTCCAAAGAGGAATGCAAAGTCTCCAAAGATGAGAACCAAGTCTCCAAAGAGGAATGCAAAGCCTCAGAGGAAGTATTCAGGCTACACAGTGTCCAACCTGATACTGACGGCTGTTTCCGCTTCCAAAGAGCGCCACGGCATGTCCCTTCCAGCCTTGAAGAAGGCTCTGCAGGCTGGAGGATACAATGTTGTGAGGAATAACGCCAGGGTCCTCCTAACCATAAGACGCCTAGTGGCCAGCAAAGATTTGGTTCAGAACAAAGGCCCCTCAGGTTCCCTCAAGGTAAACAAAAAGACTCCAAAGACGAGAGTAAGGTCTCCATGGAGATCCAAATCTCAAATAAGATGCAGATCTCCAAAAAGATCCAGGTCCCCAATGAGATCAAAATCTCCAATGAGATCCGAATCTCCAAAGATGAGAGCCAAGTCTCCAAAGATTGGAGCAAAGTCTCCAATGAGATCGAGATCTCCATGGAGATCCAAATCTCCAGTGAGATCTTCAGTGAAACTTCGGAATTTAATGTCTCAGCTCAAGTCTTCAAGGAGATCAAGATATCCAATGAGCTCCAAATCTCCAAAGAGAAGAGTCATGACTCCAAAGACTAGAGCAAAGTCTCCAAGGAGAACCAAATCTCCAATGATATCCAGGTCTCCAATGAGATCCAGGTCTTCAAGGAGATCCAGGTTTCCAATGAGGTTCAGCTCTCCAATGGGATCCATATCTCGAAGGAGATCCAAATCTCCAATGAGATCAAGATCTCCAAGGAAATGCAAATCTCCAAAGATGAGAGCCAAGTCTCCAAAGAGGAACGCAAAGCCTCAGAGGAAGTATTCAGGCTTCACAGTGTCCAACATGATACTGGAGGCTGTTTCCGCTTCCAAAGAGCGCCACGGCATGTCCCTTCCAGCCTTGAAGAAGGCTCTGCAGGCTGGAGGATACAATGTTGCGAGAAACAACGCCAGGGTCCTCCTCACCATAAGACGCCTAGTGGTCAGCAAAGATTTGGTTCAGAACAAGGGCCCCTCAGGCTCCCTCAAGGTGAACGAAAAGACTCTAAAGACAAGAGTAATGTCTCCAAGGAGATCCAAATCTCAAATTACATACAGATCTCCAAAGAGATCCAGGTCTCCAATGAGATCAACATCTCCAATGAGATCCGAATCTCCAAAGATGAGAGCCAAGTCTCCAAAGATGGGAGCAAAGTCTCCAATGAGATCGAGATCTCCATGGAGATCCAAATCTCCAATGAGATCTTCAGTGAGACTTCGGAATTTAATTTCTCAGCTCGAATCTTCAAGGAGATCAAGATATCCAATGAGCTCCAAATCTCCAAAGAGAAGAGTCATGACTCCAAAGACTAGAGCAAAGTCTCCAAGGAGAACCAAATCTCCAATGAGATCCAGGTCTTCAATGAGATCCAGGTCTCCAATGAGATCCAGCTCTCCAATGGGATCCATATATCGAAGGAGATCCAAATCTCCAATGAGATCAAGATCTCCAAGGAAATTCAAATCTCCAAAGATGAGAGCCAAGTCTCCAAAGAGGAATGAAAAGCCTCAGAGGAAGTATTCAGGCTTCACAGTGTCCAACAAGATACTGGAGGCTGTTTCCGCTTCCAGAGAGCGCCACGGCATGTCCCTTCCAGCCTTGAAGAAGGCTCTGCAGGCTGGAGGATACAATGTTGCGAGGAACAATGCCAGGGTCCTCCTCACCATAAGACGCCTAGTGGCCAGCAAAGATTTGGTTCAGAACAAGGGCCCCTCAGGCTCCCTCAAGGTGAACAAAAAGACTCCAAAGAGATCCAGGTCTCCAATGAGATCAAAATCTCCAATGAGATCCGAATCTCCAAAGATGAGAGCCAAGTCTCCAAAGATGGGAGCAAAGTCTCCAATGAGATCGAGATCTCCATGGAGATCCAAATCTCCAATGAGATCTTCAGTGAGACTTCGGAATTTAATTTCTCAGCTCAAATCTTCAAGGAGATCAAGATATCCAATGAGCTCCAAATCTCCAAAGAGAAGAGTCATGACTCCAAAGACTAGAACCAAATCTCCAATGAGATCCAAGTCTTCAATGAGATCCAGGTCTCCAATGAGATCCAGCTCTCCAATGGGATCCATATCTCGAAGGAGATCCAAATCTCCAATGAGATCAAGATCTCCAAGGAAATTCAAATCTCCAAAGATGAGAGCCAAGTCTCCAAGGAGGAGAGCAAAGCCTCAGAGGAAGTATTCAGGCTTCACAGTGTCCAACAAGATACTGGAGGCTGTTTCCGCTTCCAGAGAGCGCCACGGCATGTCCCTTCCAGCCTTGAAGAAGGCTCTGCAGGCTGGAGGATACAATGTTGCGAGGAACAACGCCAGGGTCCTCCTCACCATAAGACGCCTAGTGGCCAGCAAAGATTTGGTTCAGAACAAGGGCCCCTCAGGCTCCCTCAAGGTGAACGAAAAGACTCTAAAGACGAGAGTAATGTCTCCAAGGAGATCCAAATCTCAAATAAGATACAGATCTCCAAAGAGATCCAGGTCTCCAATGAGATCAAAATCTCCAATGAGATCCGAATCTCCAAAGATGAGAGCCAAGTCTCCAAAGATGGGAGCAAAGTCTCCAATGAGATCGAGATCTCCATGGAGATCCAAATCTCCAATGAGATCTTCAGTGAGACTTCGGAATTTAATGTCTCAGCTCAAATCTTCAAGGAGATCAAGATATCCAATGAGCTCCAAATCTCCAAAGAGAAGAGTCATGACTCCAAAGACTAGAGCAAAGTCTCCAAGGAGAACCAAATCTCCAATGAGATCCAGGTCTCCAATGAGATCCAGGTCTTCAAGGAGATCCAGGTTTCCAATGAGATTCAGCTCTCCAATGGGATCCATATCTCGAAGGAGATCCAAATCTCCAATGAGATCAAGATCTCCAAGGAGATTAAAATCTCCAAAGATGAGAGCCAAGTCTCCAACGAGGAGAGCAAAGCTTCAGAGGGAGTATGCGGGCTACAAAGTGTCCAACATGATACTGGAGGCTGTTTCCGCTTCTAGAGAGCGCCACGGCATGTCCCTTCCAGCCTTGAAGAAGGCACTGCAGGCTGGAGGATACAATGTTGTGAGGAACAACGCCAGGGTCCTCCTCACCATAAGACGCCTAGTGGCCAGCAAAGATTTGGTTCAGAACAAGGGCCCCTCAGGCTCCCTCAAGGTGAACAAAAGGACTCCTGCACCTTGAAAGAAGAGAGTGGTGTGTAGGAATGATCTTGCCGGCTGCTGACCATGGACTTTGACTGCAGCAGGACTGCCTGATATATAGTATTGAAGTAATCCTTCAAAACTTTAATCTTGATGATGTATTCCTACACATGACGTTAACAGCTGTCATAGTGAGAAATGTACATAATACCAATATTTGATATTTTTCTTCTCATTACGACAGATGAAGTGAAGGCTAGATAAGAGAAGAAAAGCTCAGAGGGCAGCATTGATTTGAATTACCTATAAACCAACTGTGTGATTTATAAAAAGATACTCTGCACCTAATCAAAATAAGCAATATCTCTCTGGAGTATCTCTCCAGAGATCTAGAGTTTTCGCCGTTGACCTCATTTTAATGTCCAATGTCAATATTTACCTTATCTTTAATTATTTACATATTAATTTGTGTTGTATGAGCTAATAAACTTTATTTATAAGATGCTTAGAGTCTGTGAATATGAATCTAAATGAACCCGTTCATGTTGATATCCTTAATAATTTCATGGATTTGTGTGATAGACAGGCCTATAATTGAATCCCATAGGACAGCGACACTGTAGAAACTTTACAGGGGTCAGTTTCTCTCCAGTTTGACATTTCAGTAAACTAATGCTCACCAAATTTGAGAACACATAAATTTCCTAAAACATTTTTTTAATGATAGTATGTTAAATGATCTTTGACAGACATATGCATGTAAACTGCAATCTGACTGGTTGGAGGAGGCACACAACCATGTGGCTGTAATTCTTTTTTAAAAGGAAATTATCAGCAAATCCGTTGGCTGTAGGTTTAAAGTGATTAGATAATGCAATATCAATAATTCACAGCCGGTTATGTGGACGATGCACGATAGACACGATGTACAATTGACCTTTGGAGCAACACCAGCTGTCACTCAAGGCTTTTATTGCATTTGAGGATAGGGGGATTTGCTTGGAGTCGCTGGTTCGTCATCAGTTGTCAGTAGCAGGCGTTACACGGGGGGGGGGGGGGGCATCATGCCATCATGTAGCCGGTGACTGTGCGGCTGACGTGATGTTAATCTTCATGATTACCAGCCGCTGGTGTCGCCCGCTCTCCCACAAACACATCACATACAACTTCACTCACACAGGGAAGAGACCAGGGCGCATGTGACTGGCTCGGCACATCTGCTCCTGTCACCACCGCTGAGCTGCTTCTCAGTCTCTCGGGTGGGGACAGTGAAGTCAAGCAAATTATCAGGTATATATATATATATATATTTCTATATTCCTAGTTAGGCCTATCTTTTTATTATTAAATCTGCCAAGGAGTTTTTATTTTTGACCCTGTGCATTAGTTTGTCGGTTTCTTCGGTTTGTCGTCATTCAAAACTGCACCAAAACCAACAGAGCTGATTTCCATTCAACTTGGTGAAAGGATGAAATATGAGCATATGAGCTAAGATAGAGCCTATAATGATTTGGGCAAGGATCCGGAAAAGGTTCATATCCAAGTTTTTTAGTTTTGATTAACGCTGCAGTGCAGGTGTCACACGAGAAATAGGTGAGGACCGGAATGCCGACAGATCCAAAAGCCAAAGGCAAGGTCAAAAAACAAAGCTCGGCCACAGACTAACAAGGGAGGACACAAAGATAAGAAGGGATGCTGACAGAGATCTGACCAGACGGCCCCGGACAAAGGAAACAAGAAGACGACACAACTACACAAAGTTCACTAGACGCAGGGCAAACTAATGAACGCGGGGCAGGTAATCAACAAAGACAGGAAATGAAGTGCAGTGTAATCAACAAAATAAAACAGGAAATGAATGTGAATTTGCAAGAACACAAAATACAACAATCTGACAAAAACACAAACATGAAAAGAGGGATATTTGTCAGGAAATGATTCCTGAGGGAGGATGAGGGAATGAGATATTGAGGCATCTTCAGCAGTATTGTGTCTATGATTGTTTGCAATTTGGTGCAGCTTAATTGCTCTTAATTGCCGTTGCAGAGGTTTGCGCTCCAGTTGTTTCTTCACCTCAATATTCATTCCTCACTTTGCAGAATGTAGACACGATCCCTGCTGTCACACTCATCTGTTGAGGGCAGAGAGTTTCTCGATTAAATCTTAATCCAACACGTTTATATATTACGTGTTTCCCCTTTGCAATTTAGACGAGGGTGAAAAAGCCTCTAGAATTTCTCCAACAATCTTATTAGACCTCTGTAAATAAAAACATGGCAGACAAATTAAATTCCAAGAAAATGTCTTGATGTCCGGAGAAGATGTTCAAGGAGACAACATTAAACAATTTCCCCACAACCTACAAAACCAAAAAGAGAATGTTCTTTTTAGTTTTTTAACAAGCAGATGGCCTTAATGCTGGTTTATGTCTCATCTCTGATGTTTATGGTGTCACCAAAGCTTCAAGAACTTTACGTTCATTATTTCTTGGAGCAGGAGGAAACTCTTTTACATCCAATCAGACTTCAAAACCTGTTTCAAGTCATCAGAGCATCTAACAAGTCTCCAAAATGCCTTTTTAATAATTTATTACTGGGTCTTTCATATACGGGTCGCTGCTGCTTCGCTGGAATAAAATCAAAACACTGATTTAATGGTAAAGCACATCCATCCTCACTGCTTATATCCAACATCTCAATTGTTCTCAATACTGCCTGAGAATCAATGCTGAGGTAAAACACTCACTCATTTGGTTCACAGGTTTAGTGCCACATGAAAACGGAAAATAACACAATAAATATCACAGGGGCACAAATTCAATGAGTAAAAAAATATTTGTTTTAATAGAGGATGTTAAACTCTTTTATCCTTTTTGTTCCAATGTCAGTTTTGGTGAGCACGGTGTCCTCGGGCAGGGGGGGGGGGACACGGCCCCTCAACCCAAGGTCAGACCTAAACATGCATTACCAAAAATAAATTTAGATGCACGCGTACAGAGACTAATGAAAATGGGATGCGACATGCACAAACACCATATGGTGAAGATATTAATTGAGAGATGGCGATAACAGCATCGGTCATGATGAACAAGCATCTGCAAGAACAGGAACATATCTAAAGATCCAATGTCACGTCTTTTAAGTTTATTAGTTTCACCCAGAGAACCATTCTTTTGTATTATCTTACTCTTCACCACAACATGTAGTCCCACACATGCACGTGCACAGCCCCCTGCCCCCCTCCCCCAAGCGCACATGCCCATGAAGGGAAATCACCGAGCTCCAGTCGTTTTGTGGACCTCATCTTTTCACCTCATATATTTCTCTCGGTGAATGAATTTCGTTAAGAGCCTCCCCAATGAAACAGGGTGATTCATGAGGGGGGGGGGGGGGGGGGCAGGTAAATCCCACCGAGGCAAGCCTGTAAAACTTACAGGCACATTCTCCTTTTCTTTTCACGCTCCAGACCCCCCCCCCCCCCCCAAACCCAGTCCCCATCATCATCACTTTCCCTGCCTCCCAGTATCTTTTCTTCCACCTGGTTCTTTTCGGGCTTTATTCATTTTTTTCCCCCTCATATACAGCAGGAGCAAACAAGAATTATCATATACCCTCACGCCCCAGTTTGACAGGGGGGGAGGGAGAATCAATTATTTTATTATCTTTTATTTCAAGTGACATATTAATTTGCGAAAAAAAGCAATTTCAGACATTGACAAGATTGCGTTTTCTTGCACGTATGAAGAAAGCAGCATGAGATTCTCGGGTCAGACGTGTTCACAATAACAGAAAACATGTGATTAATAATATAAGGTGTTCCGCTGCAGGGTGGCGACTCGATAGAGGTTGAACATCATGTAAAGAAATTATCATTTTTGAATGCTAAACATTATTTGTCCGATCGCCAAGTTCTTATTGTTTCTGACCAACATTGAAAAAACAAAGATATTAACTTTCTATGACATAAAACAGAAAAAAAAATGTAAATCCTGAGAAACTGGACCTGGCAAATATATGCACATTATGTTAGTAACAGGATTGATAAATTAATCTTTTAATAAAACCATTATTGGTGAATTTCAAGTCAAATAACCAAGCGTTTGAGAGATCTGTTTCCTTGAATCACTTCTTTGCAATTTTATAAATATCATCAGTCTCATGAAGATGTAACCTGAGATCAGTGAAAACTCGCCGTCCTCCTTGAATCTAACACCGATGCATCTTTTTTAGTTCTCACCCCATCTTTTCCAACTGCTGCTGTGCAACTGAGCAGGAGAAGCCCCACTCAGCCTCCTGACCCGACAGGAGAGACCACAGCACGAGTATTAGTTCAACCTTATGTTTATTCTTCCATCCAGTCTTGTTTGGTCGATCTTGTCTCGCCCTCTCCTCCCACCTCTCCTCCCCCGATCCATCCAACCCCCGGTCACAGCCAAACAAAGCTGTTTAAAATAATTATTGTGCGGCATCTTTATCCCCCCCTCCCCCCTCCCCCCTCCCCGGACAATCTCTCTATTAACATTCCTGTCTTCCACCTTCTCCCTGTTACTCGACTCTAATGCTTTTCCTCCACCGACTACAATCGGCATGAGGAGATGAGTGAAGCCTTTTAAATTCTCCCCTTATCCCTTCTCCCCTTTTGTTCCCTCCCAGGTGCGTCTCAGTTTGTCACGTTGACTGTTTCCCCTCGTCGCTCCGCTGCCTTTCTTTATCTCTTTAGTGCAGTTTGTGTTTTCCCCGTCCTCCTCTGTTTATTATCAAGTGAATGTGAAAAATAAAATAACTTTAAATCTGCCTGTTTGTCACCATCAGTCTCTCCTCCTCCTCCTCCTCCTCCTCCTCCTCATTCCTTACATGGAATCTCTGTCAGCATCATCCTACAGAACAACAGCAAAGACAATTGAGTTACCGCTTGAATCAAATGGTGCATGCTTTTACAAGGTTATCTGTGGATTGTAATATTGAAAATAAAGGGTTCCTCCTTTAATACAACAGTTCGGAACAGTCGGGTTATTCTTGCTAAGGAAATAGGGTAAATGTGCCTAAAAAAAAACAGTCACAAATCCCGTCTCAATCTCAGGAGGCTTTCACACCCCCCTCGTTCAGTTCGGACTTTCGGGCTTTTCACTTTAGTCTGAACAAAGGGTGTGAACGGTGCCTCTGACCAACAGACCAAGATTTAGTCCGACCCAAGAGGTCAGTTGCAAGAAGTTGAGACGGCAACTTCAAGAAGTTGAGACGGCATCAAACAATAGGAAGAGGATGTTTAATTAGTGTGTGACGAAGGGAACTGGATCATTTTCAAGGTAGACACAGCACTTGTAGTACGCTGCCTAAAGTACAATGTGAAACCATAACCAACCAGATCAAATGTAAAAAGAAAAGTTGAGAGACATGAAGACTTTTAGGTGTAGAAAAAAGGGCCCAGATCCACATTTGTTCATCAATCCCAATCTCACCCTCTCTCCTGTTGGGGGGGGGTTATTGAAGCTCTCAGAATAATACTTCTCATCGCTGCTGACAGCTGTAATTCTCTGCTGTTTGACAGATTGTCTCGCTGGTTCATTTCCGCAGTAGAAGACGCCGTGAACTCGCTGTTTAAGATCCAAACTGCTCGAAGGAAACACTTGAGGGATGACTCACACACTGACAACACACTCGAATACACAATAAACCAACAATTCAATACTTTTAGAAGACACTGATATTCTCCTTTCAAAAAGAACATCTGATATTGCAATCAAGCAATAGTCCTTGAATGACATAAAACTCAGGATATATATATATAGATAGATAGCAGGAACGATAAAGATCCAAGGAACCTCTTATTGTTCTGGTCACACAGCTCAAAAGTGCAGTTAATCATCGGCTCTATTGACTCCAGTGGTCATGACAAACACTCGTTAAATTGAGTTTGCTCTTTTCTGAGTGTGTGAATGAAGCACTCTCAATAAGAGAGGTATTTAAGCAGGTAAGTGCTAGTAGATTGGTCTGACTAAATTGGCTCTGCATTATTTTGTGGAGTCAGTCCCCAAATTATCAATCGTCCTCTCCAACCATCTTTCTCTTTTGTTTCTCCCTCCGGTGAGAATAACGACCATTTGAACTTTTATCGGCTTTTATCCTTCTCTCTGCCATTTGTCTTCCCTTTCACCTACTCCCCCATCGCATTAATAATCAGTTTACAGTTTCATCCCAAAGTGTGGGGATGTTAAATGTTTCATCGCTGCTCGTTGTCACCGTCCTCAACATCCCGTCCTCCCTCCGTCCATTTCTCAGGTTAAATATTCTCCCGCTGGAATCCCCCCCCCCCCCTATAGTCCCTCCATCTTCCCACTTAGTAATAATTTATCTCCGTCGTTTAAACAGTTTTATCTCCCCACAGTCTCTCTCCTTCGTCCTGATTCTATCACCCTTTAGGACCCACTCACATATGCATGCATGAATCTATGTCAGACCAGGAGGTTCAGATAAAGCTATGGAGGAAAAGATCAGCTTTTACAACTACCAGTTTTACTTTTATTCACCTCTTTGTTTAAACTTGATTGGACCACAATTACCTTCTCCCATTTCCCACTCCTCCTCCTCCTCCTCCGCCTCCTCCTCCTCCACAGTGATGATGCAGAGCAATGAGTTTTGAGTCATAGAGAGGTGATCAGTGGAACAGTTTACGTTTTATTATCCGTCGGAATCCATCAGGTCGATGCGGGGCCAGTGTGGAGATGCAGCTGATGGCTGCGAGTCAGGACCGAGTCCAAATCAATGAGACTCTAAACTTTATTACGCCTATAAAACGCATGCGTACGCACAGAATTGGATTCACGTGCACTGCTGCGAACAAAAGTGCACGAACACAAAGACGGAGCCAGGGTCTTACTTACTTAAAGAAAAGATGCATGTACGCAGACAGGTCTCAGCAAAAATGGATTTTTATGCACTCAAAATCAATATCTGTGCACAAACATGCATAAAACATACACATACACACACACAGACACACACATAGACACACTGGTAGTTTCGCTGATCCACCTGTCTTTCAAACAAACATCTGGAAGGCACCCAGACGACAGACAATGTCTTATTCAGCTATAGATTTTTGGGCGAGTGAGCGTCTCTCCTCATATGCACACGTTGGAGATTAGATTAGATTTGATTTCTTTATTTATCCACACAATGGGGAAATTCACTTGTTACAGCAATGATAGAAAAACAGAATTAGAGTAACAGTGCCGAAGCACAATAAAAAAAAAAGAAAAAGATCACAATATGTACACTACTAAAACTACACATAATAAGTGTACAGAAACAAACAACCTGCAAAACAGACACTGTGCAAAAGCAGGTGCTGGGGATAAAGTGGAATGATGTTAAGTGTTATTGTAATGAAAACAAAAATATGCAACAGTAGTGACCATGATACAGAAAATAATTACAAATAATTAAGAAGTAAGCGACCCTAATATAAATAATACTACAAGATAGCATACTGGAAATATAAATATTGCAATGTAACCATTTTAAGTGACCATGATATTTGATGAGGTTTTAGTAGAGAGAACAGGGACATCGGGGGGGTAAAGGAGGGCAGAGGTGGTGTCAGACAGTGTGGAGGTGGGGGGGGCGGGTGTAAACACCTTGGATCGAAGTTTTCTTTGTGAATAAGGCCGGCAGCGCCACGATTCTCTCATTGTACCCTGGGAACAATTACACCTCGCTCCGTCTTTCCATCCTAGTCTATTTGTTTGCCACCGTCTTTCTGGGATTCTGTTTTAGTCTTTCCTCTTTTTACTTTCCTGTCCGTCCATCTCTGTCTGTCTTATCGCCCCCCCCCCCCCCCCCCCCCCGCGCTTGTCGATTTGTTGTGATTCTCCCTCAGCCTGTGTTTCTGTGTGGTAACATAAGAGTGTCACTGTGTCAGGCTAACTGAAATGCTAGTGCGTTATTAAATATAATGCACTAGCACACACTGAAAAATGTTGAACGTGTTTACCTTCATTTTTCCTAGCCTGGGAGTGTGTTTGTCTCTCGGAGTGTGTGTCTGTGTGTTCACAGTGCCCTGAGTGATGTGCAGCGTGGAGTCACAGAGACGCATGACCAGACACTTCTGTTATGACAGCCAGCAATGAAAAACCACTCCTCAGCGAGCAGCCGCTATTGACATCGCCCGCTTTTGTCATCCATTCTGATGTCAAGCAGCACATTACTCACGCTGACTACATGGCACAGGAGGAGAGCGGCACGGTGGCACGAGGATGAGGATCAAGGCTGCAGCTCTAAACCCCCTTTGACTTGTGGCATATCACTGATTTATATGTTTTTTCTCTCTTCTGAATGCTCTATCTCATTTTTTAACCTAAAAGTAATAATTGCATAATGAAGAACCTTCACTACCCAAACATGTTTTAAAGAACTGCTCCTAATTAAGCTGATGAACTTAATCCATCACAGCAGCAGGGGCGTAAATTAATTTTCTAGAAACTAATTGGTAGAAAATAACCAGCAGGAACTGATTGCATGATGTATTTGTCTGTTTTATTAAAGTTTTATGTTTATTTGTCTTTTGTGTGCTTGATATGACGACAACAGTCCTTTATAAGCTAAAAAACGACAACAGGTCCGTTCAATCATTTCAACCAAGCTACAGTGGGATGAATTTAAGTTTAACTGGCAGACGACTTAAAGAGATTTGCAATTATTGGCAGCGATGTTCGTAATATCATAGAAGAATCACAATCATAAGAATAATAAGTTTAAGAATCTGGTTCTGAACATTGGCCTTCCTCAGCGTTTTGTATTGTTTGTTGTACAGTGAACAGTTCTGTAGCTGCTGTAGCACTTTGTCTAAATCTGCACATCCTGCCAACTCTTCTGTACTGAACTTATCTTTAACCACAAAAGTCTCCCCAGCATTTCAAGACCTGCTCGACCACCACCGCTTCACTGCCCGATCGTCCGACAGCCTTTGTGTGTTTTGTTCCTTCTCCTCAGGTTCATCTTCTGCCCTCTGCCAGCTCCCCTCCATCGCTCCTCACCTGCACTCAAACCCCCAGAATACCCTGAAACTCTCTGTACCTGCAGAACAGATCTCTGTGGACTCTGAGTTGACCCAAGCTCTTGTTGTTGTTGTTGTGAGCCTGAGTCAGCAGCACTACACCTCGTCAGCATATTTAATTACAGTAAACTTGTATCTCTGGGTCCAGCCATTGTTCCCCGGAACAGAACAGGAACTGCAGATGTAAGGTGATGACACAAACACCAGGGGAGCAGGTGAAGAAGTTAAGTTCTGGTCATCTTGGTACTGCTCATTAACTGGGTTTCATAATTCAAGGTCTGATGATGAGGTGACCTTAGGGGGTGAGAGCGGTTTGTTAGATGACCTGTCGTTTCTGAAACAAACAAAAACAACAAGAACACGACCAGGTTCAAGAACCAGAGACTGAGAGAGACAGACAAATCCAAGAAGCAACAGCATTGTCTACAACTCTAGCATGTGTGTGTGTGTGTGTTTGTGTGTGTGTGTGTGATAGTATCGGGGGGATGATATATGCTCGCTGTGTAACGATGCCTCCAGGCTGTGTACAACTGGTGAGACACACACACATGCAAATGGGAAGATTCATATCATATAGTGAATGCGTTTGCCTCAGAGGTTTTAACCCAAGGTCACACACGCACACAATTTCCATGTATTTACAGGAGATCCATATTAGATAAGAACACAGACACACACACACACACACACATTATGCAGCATTATATTTTCCTTTGTCTTCCGTGCACACACACTGTGATCACTCTCCAGAGGAGCCTGCACAGTCACCGCGTTAAACCTTCACGGCTTCGTGCTCGGAGGTGTTTAAAGAGCGTGATCACGATAATCAGAGGAGATATAGTGAACTGGATGTTTACCATTTGAAAAAAAGATGCCCAGTACGTGAAGAGAATGAGGTTTAGGTGATGAGGTGAAAAACATAAATAATCCCACAGTTTTGTCAAAACAAGAAATATCTTTTCAATTCTCTCTCTCGCTGTGTCCAACAAACGCTCATAAACAAATACATACAATCTTTTATGTACACACACACACTATGCATATGCACACTGGTCTGCAGCGCTTGCGGTCTGGCCAGGATGAATGGCTCAGCTGTCCTGTAATGACAGAGGGATTGATGTTTGATTCCCAGGTGACTCGTTTGACCACCGTCAGAGTCAAACTCTTCTCCATGCTTCACTGACTGTGTGTGTGTGAGAGAGAGCGAGAGAGAGAGAGAGAGAGAGAGAGAGAGAGAGAGAGAGAGAGAGAGAGAGAGAGAGAGTATACATATATATGTTAGTGGTGTGTTGCAGGAGGAGAATTAATAAGCATCTGTGAGGAAAGAAGGAAAAAGAAATGGCCTCACTGAGAAAATGCTGAGAAGCTGCAAGACATCGAGAAAGATGGTTTGAGAGAAGGATGCTGGTTCATGAAATACATAGTGACCCTGTCTGCTGAAAAAAATATTATGTTTGAACACAAATGATTTCCAAAAGCAGACAACAGAAAACTTCACTTTACCCCAAACTTGTTTTTCTTCATTGTCAAATTGACCGATATCAACATCTTTCATTCATCTCCACCAGGTCAACATGCTGAGAAGGATGTTGAATAAATTGTTCCTAAAAGAAAGTTCAACTCCAGATGTTAACTTGCAGCTGGCTCTCATAGCACAGTCCAAAATAGGAAAGAATAAAAACACACATGTCCCTTTGGAGTAAAATAACACAAACAACAACTTAAATAATAATAAATTCCACCGACAGGATAAACAGCAGGAGAACTTGATGCACACCAGATATTTTTTTCCCCTTTATATATAATTGTATTTTAATGTTTGGCCAGGTAAACATAATTTTTCAAAATCTATAAATCAGTCGGACACAATCAAATTATTATGAAAAACACATTTGAGATGTTGATGAACACATGGTGCGTAACATCCTCTGCTAACACCACAGTAGCTTTTAACCCTGTGATCCCGGTCATGTAATTAACCATAACATTGTTCTCAACAGCAGCATTTAGCCCACAGGCAAAGCTTTCTTGTGCTAATGCACTATTCTAATATTCCAATAGCGCCTGAAACGCTGCGATAAAATAAAGACGATATATAATTGATGCGAGGGGTCTCCGGTGGCTCGTTACATATTTAAAACTCCATCTGTTGGCTTTAACTAAAACACTGCGTTGCTGAGATCAGCAGGCATCTCCACAGGCGAGCTACATGTTTTACAAATAATGTTGTTTTATCATTTCATGCCTAATTAATTGCCATTGATGTGGAAATGCGTCTCTGAAGGCCATGTTCAGCGCTGCAGGCTCCAGGCACCGGTTCTTTCCTTTCTGAAATAAAACACTGCTTGTAGTTGCAGGTACAGAATTTACTTCGTATTTTAAGGGGGAGAATAAAATTACACATCATCCTACTGCATGACATCAGCTTTTATTTGGGTCTTAAAAAGTGCTGTGTAACCCTTTGGTTGCAGGTTTCTCATCTATTGGTTCCACACCTCCCTCTCCAGAGGTGGCATCATCAGAGTGGAACAGAATTGTCTGTGCTGCAGTGACGGCAGGAACTGGAACAAGCAGAGTGAGAGCAGAGAGTTGGATTTTATTCAACCAGGAGAGAAATGTCCAGTGCTTCATAACATTGTACGAGAGAGTTAAAGGGATAGTTCACCCACTGCAGCAGTAAAGAGGAGGATATCAGATATTCAGGCTAAACACATGGTGTACATAACGTCCATGGACACTTGGATGACACCACAGGAGCAGCAACGAGGCCTTTTCTTTTTTGTATGTTGTTTTTATACGTTGAAGAAGTGGTCGCCCAGTTACTTCAATTGTATTGGATTTGGCTGCAACTCTGTTTACCCCTGAAACTTCAGAAGTGTTTTGTGGACACTTCACCCACCCTTCCATCGGCGTAGTGGTGAGTAGATAATGAGAATATAAGCTGATAAGCCGATTTGGTGGACAGTTGAGACAAATAGTCAAAAATAACTATTACCCCAACAAAAGATTTCCATGAAAGATATTTGAAGGGTGGGACACGGGTTAAGAAAGGATCCATTCGATTTTGGGGAGAGTCAAGACAAAGGATCCACATTAATTGTGAAAACTTTTACCTAATAACAATTCAGTCTGATAAAAAACCACCGGCCCATGCTCAACATTTCCATTCATGTTAAATGCATAATTCATTTCACACTGTAGATTTACACATTTCTCTCTTTTCCATCCACTTCCCAATTACCAGTCCAGGTCATTCATCCGTTATTCTCCTCGTCTCCTCCGTCCTTCACTTCACAGGGTCCACTGGAGTTTTTCTAACGATAAGATGAAGCCTCCACCTTTTCTGTCATCTACAGTGAGCTGCCTGCTCTCTCCTCTATTCAACAAGCCTAGCACGCCTTTCCAACCTCATGTATAAATAAACTATTAATCATATGCTATTCGAGGCATGGCATTTTTGTATTGAATTTGATAAAGAGAGGAGTTCTGGTGCATGCAAACAATAATACACGTTTATTTCTGGAAACAGCTTCTTGCATAAATAAAAGGGTTTTTTATAATCTTAATTATAAATCGTGTCATTTTTGTTTTTCAAGAACAAACGCACCACAGTTAGTTACAGATAAGCTGATCTCTCCTGCTTCAGGATGCCTGGATGTTGACTCCACCCGGGTCTCAGGGAGCGTGGAGAGGGAATCGGGAGGAAGGAGGAAGAACCATGCCAGATTGTTTTTTATTGACTTTTCCACAGCTTGTAATTGTACAGTGCTCCATGTTCTCAGAAGCTCTTACCCAACTTTGACATGGACTTTAATACGGTCTGTTGGCTGTTAACAGCGGGACCCCGGCCGGTGCACTTTCATCCTCTACTGCTTTGCCACAGGGCAGCGTCCAGATCCCTCCCCCTCACCTTGTTTTGAGTCATACATGTTTCACAAATTAAGTTGACGTATGTTATCGTTGACGTGCTGTAAGAGCGCTTCTGATGTGGTGTAACCCTTCTTCAGTTTGACGCTTAAATTACTGCTCTTCTTTGATACCCGTGTGTTCTCCTCTAAAAGGTTCGATCTCCCTTTTATGTGGCGCCGTGTTTGCCTCCGTATGCTTCCTTTATGACTCACGCACCCGCACTTGGATTCGGCCCCAGTTTTATCACTCAAAGTGCAGGAGGTGGCGCCGCCTCTCTTGTGTACGACCGGCAGATTTCCATAACTGGAGCTCCTGCAGCACTTTGGTCAAAAGTGTCGGGATTAGGAGGATTAAATTACCGGAGGCTGTGATAGCAGCTGGCATCAATCGAGGCCAATCAGATCAACTGCCCTCGTCCTGCTCACATGCGGCGCACTCACCTCGCTGTGGGGCACCGGCACACTCCTAAGGCCGGGGGGGGTCCACCACAGACTCACCTGAGGGAACCAGATGCAAACAGGAAATTGAGGGACCCTGTGGAGTTATTTTCTTGATAAACACCATTCATCAAAATGCATTATGTCTATCCTGGAGGACTAATAGTTCTGTTACCCTGTTCCTGAGGATTTCAAATCGTGCTTTGACCTTGGAGCTTTCCGTGAAAGTCATCTACTAAAAGTCTAAAAAACTAGAATGGTTCTAAAGCTGCACAAAATTCCACACATTTCTCATTTGGATCCATGCTTTATTCTTGGGAAAATGTAAAAAAACAGCAGATCTCACAACCTTAAAGAAAGTGAAAATAAAATCCCGGATTAGCTCACTGATCCGAATCGGCAGCAGAATTGTTTGGGTTCTTCCCTGACCCAGATGGCATCGTTCCACCAGGTTTCATGGGAATCATTTCTGTTGTTTTTCTGTTATCTTGCTTCCACACAAACAGACAATGGTAAAAATACAACCTTCGTGGCCGACTTAAAACTTTAATTTCATATAAGCATATTAACTTCTATATGTAGAAGAAGGTTATCAAAGCACGATAAATGTCTAGATTAGTCTTGGTCTGATAAACACAGATAATAGGTTAATTTGGGGATTTTGAATTACACCTGCACATATTTAATTTAATTTTGTATCGACACCCCCTTGTTGTATATGCCTCAGATATTTGGAATGAGCCACAAAAGCAGTGAAACCTCTACTTGCAGTGACATTAACGTGTTGCTGGCACAAGGTCATTGCACTTGATGTGCACTGCCATGAAAATAAGATCCTTAGGGCAGGTGTGCTAGGTTTGTTTTCATGCACGTCAAAATAAGTTAAAAGCTTCGGCCGCTTCTCTTGTACCTTAAAACACACACTACATGTGGAGAATGAGCAGAAAACTATGAATTTATATTTGTTCCTTTGTGCCTCTGAGCCTGCTTTGTTCTCACACGTGTGCACGCTGGGTATTAGTGACCTCAGGCTGCACCTCCATTCTGCTGATAGAAGAGAGTGCAACTGGCAGGTTGGGGGGTCAAGTCCCACCTGACTTGAACATGATTACACAGCCTGCGGGTAAAACAACAACAACGCGTGGTTCACAGCGGTGGGTCACGACCTCATGCGATGTACGGGCTCTAATCCCTATTGGGCCTTAACAATCCAATTACAATGCATTTCTTCATGAATAAGGTCACTGCCCCATGTTCGCACATCAGGAAACATCTGAGACCTAAGCCAAACAATGATGACCAAACATTTGCTCCACTTCCATTTAGAATTAACATTGTGTAATTTAATGTGAAACAACATACAAAAGCAAACATTGCACTTATATTTATAGATATTGACTCATTACCGGATCACACACACGCACAGACGAGGAAACCCTATTACCACCACTGATATTGTTATTATTCTTATTCATGTGGCCGACATATTTTAGTCGATCTGCCAGAGCTTGTGTCCACTGCCATTAGTATTCATTCCACGAGTTAACCTTGCCCCTGGAGGTTGACATTACAGTACAGAGAGTTACCAGTAACTAATGAGGGACTCAGACAGTGTCTCAGCACAGATTAGAGCCAAGGGTAACCAGAGAGGACACACGCTGAGGACATCAAGCAGCTTCCTCATGTCCCTCTGGCTCCCTGTGTCCAGCAGTCCAACACAAAGGAACACACACAGACACACACACACACACACACACAAACACTGACATGCTGAAATACACAAACACACACACACACAGAAAATATTATTGATACACCCTGTACTGTCCATGTGTTTGCGTGTTCACTGTAGAACTCAACAGAGAGTTAAAAATCCAATTCTTTGTCCTAATAGAGATTTTGCTTTCCAGCCATAATATTTTAACCATCCCAGGTAGACTTGCCTCAAGCTACAGGATGATGCCATAATGTTACATCGTCCTGGAGAAGACACAAGGCTTGAAATACATTACGTTAACCAAAGAGCAATCATGATTAATCTTTTCTGACATGCTACAGTTGTTTATCCATGAGGAAAAGAAAAGTCCAAGAAGGTGAACATCACGACTACAAGGTGACATTCCCAATGGTTTATGGGATGTGTAGTTTCCTCATGTTAAAAAATGATGTACACTTTGCTTTCTTTTCCGTTTTAAGGTCCCGATTCATCTTGGTGGCTGGTCGGCCTGATTCCAGACTTGAAACTGTCCTTAAAAGGATTTTCTGAAACGTCAATGGAGAAAAATGAATGGGGAAATGTACTTACTGGAATCAGAGCTGCTTCAAAAGTGGGAAGACACGGTTCTGCTCTATTTTTCTCAGCAGACTTCCTCTCCTCTGGTTTGCTAAGTCAGTCTATCACTTTCCTGTGGACTGTCTCTGATGTAATCTCGTGTAACGTTTGATCTGGAATCCATCATTTTTTGATGCGCGTTGATATGAAATCTGATATTAGGACATTTACGCCAGTGATTGCGTGTCTCTCGCTAATTCATTTCAGTTCACACCTGCAATTGCATTAGAGGCAACGTCTTCCCTGACATCCTGGTAATGAGGCGCAATCTGGAGCTTAGTGTCGGGATCTCAGTTATTGGATATGGTGGATTAATTTTAAGTGAGAGGCAAGGCCGTGCAAAAACGCATTTATTATTGATCCACACCAAGCCAGCATCACAGACGAGCTTGTTGAATTTAAGATTTTCAGATTACACCTCCTCCCAGTGAATGAACCATTTGAACAGTCCCAAAATTAGATCTTGTTTGTATCGATTCCAATGACGATTAACTGTTAATTCGCAGAAGAGAGAGTGAAAAATATGGTAGACGGGAAGATGAGGACCTAAAACTGGCAGCGTTGGGAGGTGTTCACCCGGGGCTGGCAATAGGGCAGCAGAGACCGGGGGGGGGCAGTGTCCCGAAAACTGTAGCGGAGGAATGACAGCTGAATACAGACAAGAACGGTTTTCAATAGTGGCAGCGACATAATGACTCAGGGAATGATGGGATTGGGTAAATGTCAGTGAAATGGCAGCTAAACCAGCTGAGAGCGTGGGAAGCTGCGGTCGGGTCCAGGAGTCTGAGAGCCCGACTGCAGATGCAGCTTATTTGTGTTACTTGTTATTCTCCTGCTTTTAAAAAGATTAATCTCTTCAAAGTCTGTTTTCTAAATGATGCAGATCCACTCATCAGAGGCTGGTGATGGGCATTCATTTTAAATGAGGCTTCCTGGTAACCTCAGTTGACTTTATTCCTTTCTATAACCAAGCCCCCAAAGTAAAGTCAACATTTCTCTTTTATACCATTTACCATATGGTTTTTGTATTCTGTCAGAGTTACATTTACATAAAATTGCCTGTTGCAGTTCAACAAATGTGATGATAATGGTTTTCATATCTATTTTGGAAGTCGGGCTCTCTCGCCATTTCGGACAGAAATGTTGATTTTTGCGTCTTTCTTCTTTTCATGACTAGGCATACAAGTTAGAAGTGCTACACTCCCATCAAACCTCCCAACCATGACTCCTTATTTCCTGCCTTGTTTGCACTGGGGATGTTGGGAGTGGAACTTATATGATGTATTGTTGTCTATGTCTTTTAATCTGAAAAACTATTCTTTTGTCACATAACTTGTGTTGATAGGTGTTTTTGTCACCTAAATTGATTTTTTAATTTTTTATTCAATTGTTCATGTGTTTGGTTATGATATATTGTAAGGTGTCATAGAGGCGCTGTGAAATAAATGACTTTATTATCATCAACACAAAATGTGAAATAACTCCTGGCCTGTATCAACTGTAAAAGTGTCCATTTTTACTATTAGAAATTTAAATGTGTTCCCTAATTTATGACTTCAGAAATAGATCCACAAGTCATGGGAACAAGGAATTTAACTGTCTGATATTATGCTTAATCTTCTTTAATTTAACAAACATATATGATGGTCTAATCGAGCCCTGAGGCTGTTATAGTGGCAAACAAGTAAGAGACATAAAAACTTACTGGTATCACTTTGAGTTTAACAAAAATAACTAGTATTGTAATCACAGTAAATCTTTTTCCTATGCGATGATATAGTCCTTTTCCTTATGATATTACAACTTTTTATGTTTATAATAAAGATAAAACAGTGTTTAGTACAGGGAATAAATTCCCCTAGAAATTCTCTCCTTCTGTAATTCCTCAATGAAATTTATAACACATACAGCAGCAATTTGTATAATCTTTAATGCACTTAGGTGTAAACTGCCCGCGCACAAGTCAAATAACGGCTCCGCACTCACTGCTGCGTTTTCTACAACCACATTACATGGATATCAAAGGACCACATACAGCAGCAGCTCAAGATAGTGTTTTATATCCACACTTAATAAGAGCCACTAAAAGCACTGCTTTCTCCACACTCCGTGATTTCCAATAAAAGCTGACACCGAACACACTCTTGCCAACTGACTTGGCCCATAACCACAGCACCCCCCTCACACACACCCACACCCACACACACACTCTCACACACACACACACACAGACGGATGGACAAATACACACACACGCTGATATAGCTGACACATTCTCAAATCTATGGGCTGTCCCTATATAACCTCCCACACCGCTAAGGAGCAGAAATGAAGCTGTTTTCACATCATACAACCAGCGGTTGTAACTTGACTGGGCTTCTGGGACCGATACCATTTATATCAGTGACTTAATGAAAAGCTCCCGCCGCTCTTGAAGGAATTCGTTAGACAAGATAAACAACAACTGATGAGAGAATAATAAGAGAATCTAAATGGGAGACAGTCGGTCGGGAGGAAGGTGTTGTTTGTGCGTCTGAAGCTGCGGCCATGACGGGCAGCTCAGCTCGGCGTGCAGCTGCAAGGGGGGGGGAAGCCAAAAGAGGAAAACATGACAATAACAATATAAGCCAAAGGGAGGCGGAGGGGGGCACCCATGGCACGCGAGTGCTGACTGAGGAAGACAGAAGGAGAAAGACAAAGGTGTAGCCAGCAACAGCAAGACAGAGACATTCAGGGGGGGGTATAGGAGGGGAGAGAGATGTGGCAGAGATAAGAAGGTGAAAGACTGAGAGAGGGCACGGGGGGGGCATGGCGTGTGTCTGGCAGGATTAGAATCTGTCTGAGTCGAGGGAACACAAGGTTATCAAAGAGCTGAGGCGTTCAAAGACACACGCGCACTTAAAAGTCACACACTTTGATCTTGTGTGTAGGCCCCCCCCCACATTTTATCACAAGACGTTTAGCCTGACACAATGACAGGTCATCGTCATGGACACGGCATTAATGGGATTCTGTGTCAAAGTCCTGCTGATTGACAGGACGGGGCAACGTCCACAGACTGAACCGTCGGGTTGGGATTCATTCATCGTCCAAACGGGTAAATTAGAGATTCTAAATTGCCCGGGGGTGCAAACACAAGTGTGAGTGGTTGGCTTGTCTCTGTGTGTCGGCCCCAATGACAGACTGGTGACCCATTGATGGTGCCTGTCGACCATCAAATGATGAATGGATGGATAAATGAGGATTCGTGTTTCAAATTGTTGTGTTTTTTGTCATTTTGTGTGTCATATAGTATTTATTGTTACTGGACAGCATCCTCCCCAGCTCCGAAACCCACTGTTTGTTATTTAAGTTTGTTATTGACACGCGGGTTAATGGCTTCCTCGCAAGATTGGAAATTCAAACCAACTGCTGGATGAATTTAATCTACGTTACGCGGGGTTGTGTGAATGCAAAGGACATTGTCTCATTGGTGAACACCAGGGTCGATGTTAATGCCGACTCCAGGGACCGTCTTTAAGTCTGTGCCTGCAAATCCAAAGTTGCAGTTCTTTTAATTAGTAACGAGATTGATTCCGATTGATAACACGACCTTCATCATCTGCAAGGTCAAGTTTTTACAGAGGGCCCAAGATGGATCGAGGTAATTGGTCCCTACTGTCATTTGCCTTTCAAATGACTCATTGTTATGCATTTGTATTTGTTAATGTACTTATTGTTTACTGCATGCGGACTAACTAATCGCCCCTGGGCGATAGTAACGATATTTGAAACTTGAACAAGTAGTATAGATCCCTGTATAGATCCAAAGATCAACAATGCCTACCGACACAACAAGTGAAGGTATATGTTCACTATATAAGAAAAGGTTGGTTCAATTCAGGATACACACCAAGTCTCTTCTGAGTTCACTAAGGCGTTGTGTATGTTGCCTGGCTGTAGTGATTACAGTGCAGACGGTCTTTCAGGGTCACGGTCCAGTGTGTTGTACCTGAAAGAATTAGGTGGAGGAAATAAATCAAAGGTGCTTAAAATGTGTGGAGCAGTAGGTTTGAAAGTGCCACAGAGAGCGAGGTCTCAGATTAGAGTGTGGACACTGCACAGTAAGCAGGTCTACGCTGCAGAGCAATGGGATATTATACAGAATATAAAAAACGAGGAGAGAGGTTTTTGTTGGGGCTGCACGGGAGCTGGTGGGCTGATTAAACGGGTTAACAGCTCTGGAGGGGGGAGGGGGGGGTGGTTGTCTCACATTTAAAATACCGGCGTGAACCAATACCAATGAACAGATGGCGAGGGCGGTGATCAGGGATGATATCAGTTCCTTCATTTCCTTTCTAAAAGACGGATTCAATTGGTTGCATTTCCATCGTTGACATTTATTCAAGCAGGAGTTTCCCCTTGTGGAGCTTTGTCTCAGTGAGATGAAGATCACAGACTCATAGAAACATAACACAGAGCTTTTCCTTGCAATTGAAAGACGTTCCCCAACACATCTCGCTTTAAACAACTTATTTTCACTTCTACCAAGCGGCTAAAGTCAACAGTTTCAACTATTGTGAAAACTTATGATGGATTGTCTCAACTTCAAGGTAACTCAGTAACGGTATTGGAATGTGTGATTGAATTCTACCAACATGATCTCGGCCCATTATTTGAATTGCTTTATTTTCATTTTGCTCCTAAAGTTGATCAAGAAGCTCGAAGTCGTTCCAGACCCGACATTAATGAACAAAACGTGTCGAGCAGAAAAACACGACTTTGTGTGTAGCTGCAGCTCTCAACAGCACAATGAGATGGAGCTTCTACATTAGGAAACACCACGACTGTCTGCAGATGCATGGGTTGTTTCATTTAAATAAAATATACAAGTGGATCAGCTATGGTACATTGGCTTGGCAGTGGCATGGAATCAAAATGAGCCAATGTGCTTTGGAATACAGAAGCTTCAGCGGCTGGCTCTGATTCCCAAACAGTGAATCACGTTGCACTCGCTGTAATGTGGACGCTGCGAGAATGCATGACAATGACCTGGAATGGTTTTTCGTTCAAATAAATTATTCTATTCGTCCGTCTCCCCGATCTCTCTCCACCTCCTCTGTGATCTCCTCTTTGCCCTGTCGGAGTGCTGCTCTCCGTTCACAGCCGGTTTTACTGCAGTTTATAGATGCTCCAATAAAATGCACCATCAACCTGAAGAGCTACAGTAAACCACCTGACACCTCCTCAACAAAAGTGCAGCTCTCCCGGGTTACGGCCCCCTTTAAATGAACTGAAAGCCACTTTCAGAGATCACACAAAATCCAGTCTTATTCAAGTCCAATAAATGGGGAGGACACTGCAAAAGAGATGATCTGCTTTCATTGCAGATTTAGTTTGATGGCATCTTGGAAGATCGTCCATCGTCCAGGTCGTTGTATTCTCAAGCCTGTGTGTGTGTCTCTGTGTGTGTGTGTGTGTCTGTGTGTATGTGTGTGTGTGTGTGTGTGTCTTGGGGAAACAGAAGCATTGCTGTTGGTGAAGTTAATGTACTGTTCACCAGCCCTTAATATTAAGTGAAGCCCAGTTATGGACGGACCCATATGGTGTTTTTACTGCTACAGAACTGCGCAAATCTCTTGTTCATGTGTAATAAAGCAGCTATAGCCACATGTTTCTGTGTGAACCTATCCAAGTTAAAACTAACTGAGCCTTGTAGCCAGGTTTGGTACTTCAGTTTCTCTCTTCATCACAGGATGCACACTGGCCAAGAGAAAGGTTCTATTACAAAGGAGAAGGGTCTAAAACAGTGACTGCATTTTTCCAGAGTTCACAAAGTCCCTGAACTCTTTTTTTAGTGCAACTATTTGATCTGTTCAGTTCAATGACTGCCGCATGATGCATGGTGAACATTTTCTTACCGAGAGCAGGAGCCCGTTCAAGGCTTTTTGCCTAGTGAGCAACTTTCATAGAAATGACTGCACCACTATCTTTACACCAGTTCTCCCAAATCCATCCATATAAATGACTGAAGACCAGTGGGCATAAAACACCATTAAGTTGTTTTTCTTTCCTTGTCTCTTTTGCACCGTGAGCTTTCAGCATGAAAACTTTATTGTGTGGACTCATTTGGAAAAGACATCTCAGGGTATGACATCACCACCGAGCCCTGCGGAGATCTGCAGTTGCTTGAGGAGTTAATCCCGAAATGCTTTGGAATCCACCTCCACATCATTCGTAAACGATTAGCATGAAAAGGTCTCATCCTAGTTAAAAAAAAAGAAACGATGTCATCATTACACGAAACCCCTTTCATAAAGGTCATTGTGACTACACACTGTCCTGGCATCAGTACAGGTGAGGAGGTGAATATCAATGGCCGTCACTGCCACACAGGGAGAGACCTCAGAGCTGATCCTGCCAGGTTTAAAAAATATGCCTCAGGCCAAGTTTGGAGCCAAGCGCATAGTTTGAATATTTCACAGGACTCATCATCATTAGGGAAACTCCGGTGGAACTTTTCACATAGTTGCTATTTTAAACAATAAATGCATTTAAATGTTTGCTTTCCCAAAAATGGGTAGAAATTGAAATTCTGCAGGTCATTATGTCTTTATTACAACTTTAAATCTGGATACTGGACTCCTCTATTCTATCCTGACTTTGACAGTTGTGATAAATAAGTTGAGTTGCTAAGTTTTTAATAATTAAACAACTACATTGAGTCATATCTGAAACTCAGGTTTAAAACCACCAGATCTGAAAAATGTAAACTTTCCTTCAATGTGCAGTTTGTGGTGAAGGTACAGTGGTGCCCTGAATAGCTGCTTAAACCTAAACCCTCTTCATTGAGCTATTTTCACTCCCCTGGGAACAGTGACGGATCTACAAGGGCTCCAGGGTTTAAAGGTCAGCAGAATGGTGTCTGAGAAAGTTAAACTCAAGCCGCACTGCATGTGTGATAACAAAATCTGACTCACAAAACACACAGCTACGATAAGAAGCTGCTACTGTAATTAATCAGGTCCTAGGATAAATGGTCAGGGTTGGGACATGTAATCAGAAAAGCATGCAGCCAAGGGTCTCAACACCTTTCCAGTAGTCAAACTATGACAAATGGCTTAGTTATATTTACATTATTAAATTTAATAAGTGAAATATTAGGCAAACTGTGTTGAAAACAGCCTCAGTCGTGTCCTCGGAGGTAGGAAGACCTTGGCTGTAGTTCCTCCTCACCATCGTGGAGGATGTCGCACTTTGTACATATTGTTGAGCCCTATGAGGCAAACTGCGATTTGTGAATATGGGACGTACGAATCCAATTTGAGTGATGATTTGGAATTTCGAAGGTTACACATAAGTGTGGTTGAAACAGATGTGTCCAAAAAAGACAAACTTTGTGTCCAAGAATCTTTGGTAAGTGCGAGTGAAATCTGTCTTCAGCTCGCACGTAATTTCAAAGTGTAAAACCATGTTCTTTGTACACGATGGGACGAGAGTGGGTTGGATTCTCTCTGGGTCTGAAAGCAGAGTGATGGCTCTGATGTGTTATATAAAACAGAAATAGTTTCATGAAGTTAAGGATGAATAAAATAAAAGGAAATACAAAAGGTCTACAGAATTCCTGACGACGAGGAGCAAAGCGAGACGTGGTGAGTGAATCCTCACATCCTGTTGCTGCTCTGATCTGTTGCACTGGCTGGTGGGTGAGTTTATGCTGTTTACTTGTTTGTGCGGATTTCCGTTGCTCTCTGCCAGTCACATTTAGCGTCACATGAATAGACCTCTTGCTTTCCTAATGACAAATTAATCAAGCCGCTTTGGAAACCCAGAATGTGCCGTGTTTGCCCTTGAGTGGGCACAAAAAGCAACGCTGCCTCATCCTCGTCACATAATTCAAGGGGACACAAACGGCTGAGAAGGATGCCGGGCTGCCACTGCTGATTTTCTGAAAACACATTTCTCAATTACAATAAAACTTGTGATTATCTTGTAATAGATAACTTGCCTTTTTGCTCTAAGTTTGCAGTTCAATTTTTGTTCCAGTGTAACACAACATCATGTTCCCTGTATATTTTATTCATAATAACCTCCTGAGCTCCGATTGCAGCAAAATACCAAAAAGTCAAAATGCCGGTATTTCGTCAAATGTGGAATTCAGCTTCACCGTTAAAGAAAAATAAGCAAAAGTAAAAAAGATGACGACATTCAACTGCATAACAACACAAAACAGCATCCTTGACTTGTGTGCTACCTTTTTGTAGACTTTTGGTTGCAGCCACAGTGCAAGTCATCACTGTGTGTCTCTACCTCATCCCTCAGACCAACACGCTCAACAACTCAGCATCAGTCCTCCCTGTCATGGAGAGAGAAGCTGAAATATAGATGAAGGACAGTTTTAACACCGGGTGTGCGTGTATGTGTGTGTATGTGTGTGTGTGTGCGTGTCCTGCCTAAGGAGCCTAAGTGTTTTACTGTCCTAAAAATCAATACTACAGGGACACTTGGCCTCGGCGTCACAGTCCAGGAGCTTTCACGCTTCCTAATTCAGCAACAAGACTTACAAGTTGAAAATGTGGAAGTTTTGTAAGATGAACTCAAGTTGTGTTTAGGGCCGTGTTCACAGGTTGGTTTTTCTCACCTCTGTGCACGGAAACAGTTATTTCCATCCTCCCCTTAATGGACTTTTCACACATTTAAATGCTGAAGGACCTTGAATGCTTATTGAAAGGGTCAGGTAAAAAAGATGACCTATCTGCACTTTATCCTGTTGCACGAAATGAGGCTAAAAATATCCTGTAAACACTTGTCGTCATCCGAGTTTGGTCTAGGATCAGTCTGATCTGATCAGAGTTGAGAAAGTTTGAGACACGAACACAGAAAGATTCTGAAAAAGGGAAAGAACAGAAAGAACGGAGAGCAGCATGTGTATCACGGAGAGAGAGAAACAGCGAGAACAGCAGCGGTGTGTTATCAGTGCGCCCCAGCCTCAGCACATAGAATGTAGCCGTACAGTAACAGGCTGTGTGAACACATTTGTATTGAATGAGAGGCCAGAGCCAAGAGCTGCTGGCTGGACCCGCATCCAGATGAGAAGCAGAAAACCTCCACATCTGTCTCTTTGTTTAACTCTCTCTCTTTCTTTCTTTCTCTCTCTCTTTCTCTATCGCTATCTTTCTTTCTTTCTCTCCCTCTGTCTTTCTTTCGCTCTTTGTGTGTTTGGAGAAATTAACCTCACAATAACATAATTCACCTCAGAGAGATCACGGTGTTCACAAAAATTACCTGACCACAAATTTGATAGGTTAACCCTATGTGTTGATGTAATTGCAGAGTAGTAAATATTTGAACTTTGTGTTGCACTTTTGTATGTATGAATACTGAGTTTCCAAATTGTCCTGAAATCACAAATCATAAAAACAACACCGACCGCTGCATTACGGCTTAGGCTACACTCGGCCGGTACTTTTACTTTTTTGCACATACTTTTACTCTGGTATTTTACTTATTGTAAAATTGTGGTACTTTGAGTACATTTGAGTTAATTGTAGTTTTAATTAAGTAAAATGTTTCAGTAATTGCTCCAACACTGGAGGCTTTGCAGTTTGTTTTTTTTATACCTGAAACCTTTCACTCATGTTGCAGCATTTGGCTTCATCTCTGTCAACTTCTCCTCTGTTTTTCATTCACTCCCTCTCTGCTCCACTTGCCCTCTTTTCTTCTCTGTCAGTTCTGCTGGGCTACTTGTCTGAAACGTTAGTTCTCGGTGGAGGAGTGGATGAGTCCTTTCTGACACAGCGGTGAGAGAGTCTGACGTCACTTCTTACTCGTCCCTCACAAGCTCCTCTCTCTTTCTCTTTGTCTCATCCACTGCGTCCTCATCTGTAACCGTTCTTCTCACTTTTGTCTCTTATCTTTGTCTGCGCTGAGTCAAAGGCACACGTGGTTGACAGAGATCTAATGCCCTCACAAAACCGTCTGTGTAGCTGCCTGAGTATAAAAGTCTTTGATAAAGTAAGACTAGACTTTCACCGGCGTCTCCTTTGACCAAACGACGGAGCCCCCCACTGTTTTATCCCTCCAGGAAAGAAGAGATGGATTGTAGGAGCCCCAGCGGATGGGAGTTAGACACAGGGATAGAGATGTTAAAGTAGGAAAGGAAAATATGACGTGATTGACAAAACAATTCAATCTAATATATCTCAATGAAAAGTTGGAGCATGCGATTTGAGGTAGGACGGAAGATGTAGATAAAGTTGGTTCACATTGCATTATCATAAGAGATGAGAAATAATAGCAGGAATAAGATATTTAAATCATAATATAAGGATCATTATGATTCACGTGAGTCCAGCTTGTCCGTACAGTCAGTTACTCGAGAACAGACTCCACAGACCACTATGCTAACGTCTCTACTGACCAGACATCTGCAAAATCTCCATATTTCCCGCTCACTTAATGAATCGTTCTCGGTTAATTGAATGAATTGACTCGCTCACCCATGGCCACGGCATTACCATAAACCCAGTGAGTTGTTCAGCATGTTTTAACCTTCCACAGCGATTTAACGTTCCCGACAAACAGATGCTGTGAAAGTTTTATCAAAACAAAAGAGGGGGAGTCTTTGCTCTAGAAACCTGAAGCCCCCAAATACTGGCTCTTGCCCCAAGAGGCTAGTTCGTCCTCAGAGGCTCAGAGATCGGTACAGGTCTAAATGGCAATGACAGCCCAGTGAAAAATGTCCATACCACTTCTTCCACTATTGTTTACCTGGGTGTGTTCATACATGCGCCATATAAATAGGTTTAGACATCTGCAATAATCCCAAACAAAATGTATATCCACACGGAACTAGAAGTGATCACCGACAGTAAATTACAGAGGCCTGACGGGGCCGACTCTATCCGCGGCGTATTCAGAAATCTAAACTAAAAAGCGTTTGACACCACATCAAGAGCCTGCCGAGGTTCATTTAGCTGAGAACTGACAAGAGAGCACAGTTCAGAGTTCTCACAGAGTGGAAAAGAAAAAAAGATTTGGGAGCTTATCAAAAAAATTGTCATTACTGCCTGAGCTCTCTGAGGGTTGTCCTTTATGTTATGGATCAACAGGCTTTCAAAGCAAATGAATGGAGGAGGGAGTGTGACTGAGAGGAATTCGCAGGGAGAGAAGAATATAGAGGAGCCGGAGAAAGAGGCAGTCTGCGAGTCAGTATCATCTGGAAGTTCTCCAGTGAATACTCGTGCTCACAGTGGGACAGAACGGCCTCGTGTCAACTGTTAGGAAAGCGATGTCACGTAAAGGTCGGGAGGAAATCTTAAAAAAACAGTTGGTTGCCCCTCGTCCATTAGCGCAGATTGGACACAGCCCACCAGCGCGGAGTTCACACACATTAATTCCTCAGAAAAATTATGAATTATTTCTTCAGATAACTGTTCGACTATTACACATTAAGAAGACATTTTCATTTTATTTAAATTTAAACATCCCATTTGCAAAACGTGGCCCCCCCCCACACCGATCACACTTAACAAGAGCAATGACTTAAGAAAAAAATTTGACATTTATCACAAATTGCATTTTGTTCTTCTTTGATAATTTTCCATGTCTTTGAAATCAAAACGGATCACTGTGAAATCTGCGATGGATTAATCTGCCAAAGTGTCCTCGTAATTTTAAACTGTTGCAATGATGGATGACGAGCGTCACGACGCGAGTTAAAGTGATCGCACCTAAGAAACAGACTCACATGAAAATATGCATAACTTGGATGGATGGATGGATTGATGGCAAAAGTACTCACATGACCAGATTAGAGGAGCAGAGTAGAGTGAACGAGGGAGATATAAATGGTGCAAGGATGCAGGAGAAGGAGATTTATGGCGAGGAAAGGGTATACCGTGTAAGATAGCAATGGTAGTAAAAGAGATATGGCAGCATAAAGCTCAGAGACAGACAGGCAGAGTGACACACAGAAACAGGGGGACGGGGATTCAACAAACCAGCAGTAAGAGAGAAGCAGATCATTTCAGGGCAGCTGGTGGTGTAATACCTCGGCGAGGGGCCCCCCTGCTGAGCCGGTAATCCCCTGCCTCTACAAAACAGAAAGTTTTGAGGAATGAACTAAATGCTGACTCCAGTGCCTCTCGGAAATGAGAGGGACCAAAATATTATTGGATTATTTAGCTGATTTCACAGAGAGACGGGCCGGTACTGCAGGTTTTGTTCGGCGAACACAGCTACACTCTGACCTGCTTACTGGCATTGTGTTGGTCTGTTTGCAGCCGGGAGCCACCGGGGTGGGATGTGAGACTGGCGCATGCGTCCGACCCCCTCGGCAACACTGCATTTAGTGTTTTCAATGGAAACATGCACTGGTCACTCTTTGTAGTAATTGTTTGTGTGTAAATGCTTCAGCTGCTGCCATTTAACTGTCGTCTACTACGCTACTTCCCCTGAGGTATTTCTGCACTTTCAATCCATTTCTGCATGATTCTGGTTTGCAATACTCTCATCATATCCTTCATGTGCCTTATGACTGAGTACTGTGTACTATGTTTTGTAGTACTTCTTATGTTGCGTACTTGTATGACCTGTTTCTGCGTACTTGTATGTTGAGAAACAGCATTTCAATGCCGTCTATGTCAGATAACTTTGGCAGAATCGACAATAAAGTTTCACATTGGAAATGAACAGTGGTCTCTTGTGTGTGTTTCTTCGACTCACCCCTCCACCGCCACCTCCTCCTAATGCAGCTCTTTATACTGAATCACTTGACTCACTCCTTCGCTCCTGTCATATTAACTGCAACTGCCAAACAATAAAACATTACTATGGCTCTTAATGTGGCCTTATTATTTTTCCCAGCAGGACAGTCCCATCTTAACACTCTCTGTTGACTCCATAAAGGAAAACGACTTCTCTGTACAACACCTAAAGAAGAATACAGTTAACACACCGGCAACACAAGCTCCCTTATTAGACACCTGATTTTATCTTGGAGCAGCTTGTTGCATAGTTTTACATTTTAATCAGAAGGAAACAACGATTGTGTCGGAACTCCTCGTACAGCTAATTGCTTGAAGATACAGACTGCGTGAGGACAGCCTGACATAAAAGGTGTTTTCTAATTAATTAATTACTCTATTTGCATAACCGGTTATAGCCAGCGCACCATATCATAATCATCATAAGTGCCTCTTGCCTCTAATATGTGTGTTGGGGACATAATGCTGTAATGCTCTCTGGAGAATCGCAGTTGGGTGAAGGTGAAGTTATGGCTGACTGGGCTCCGGTCGCACTGGGGCATATAGGCAATCAATGGAGAACTTTCTTCCAAATATAATGTTTACCGCAGCTCCAGCAATCAATGGCTGGTCGGTCACAGGACCTGCAGAGTTCTTACAACTTGCAGCTACGAGAAAACCTCTGCGATTTTTCTGGTAGGGCAACCCTGTTAGTCGACTTGGAGCTTGGTGGACACAACTGTGACAACATCTCAATACTTTGTTAGTTAAAACCAGTGTTGCAGCACCTTGTTACAGACTTCAACAATAACCCTGTGCTCCATCCCTCCAGATGTCTGAGGGTTTTTGTTTTTTCTCCAGGCCTAAATCACCTAACAGCCATACTGCAGAAACTATTAGGAATAAGTACTATTATCTCAAGGTTATACTCCATTTGTCACTGTTGATCATCAGAGGTTTTACCCTTGAGGGTGAGTCTAGGTTGATATTAAGGTTCCTTAAAAGACAGTGTGAGTGCCCCGGGTATAAACTGACTCTGTATGCATCCAGTTATTCATCTAAAAAGGTGAATTTAATGGATTTCATTTAATTTCTTGGCATTTATATAAACCGTGATTTAGTTTACAAACGTTAGACAATCAGTGGGATGAGAGAATATGATGGTGCAGAGATATGCTCTCCATAACATTTTGGCTATCCAGAACTTGTTCACCCTTAAATCTCAATGTCTCTTTGGACTCAGATCTGCTCAGTGATCTTCAAATACAACAAGAACCAGGTACACTCCAACATTAACTTAGCAGAAAGCACTTCTTTCCCTTTTGTCCATCACTTGTTTATCTTGTTCATAAACTGTCTATCAAACACCACAAAGAAGAAACACTTCCCTGGATTTAGGTCATGTCAATCTCCATAAACTGTAGAGTGTCGCGATAAAGCTCTGCCACCTGCAGCAGGTCTTTCTCAACCGATCAGGATCATCATCATCACAGCGAATGAAGGCCCTCGGCTATGTTCAGTTCATAATCATTGGACTCGTTAAAGACAATGCAACACAGAAAGGACTCGGGACGGCTCCAAAGGCTATTCGCTAAGCTGCTGCCGATCTGAAGTCAAAGCAGCGCAGCCGAAGAGTCTGACCCTCCAACAGAACTGTAGCTCCTGTGTTGTCGTGTGGCTTGGGATCAAGGAAAGTGACAACTCCACATCAAAGTGATCGATGCCTTCGACAATTCATCCCTCAGGAAATGATGATGTATGAAGCATAAATATCCTGCATCTTAAGGCCTGGGAAGATCTCCATTGATCATCTGTACAAGATGAATGCAACAGAGCGCTGCTGGAAATTAAATCCCAAATTCGACAGCCAGGGCTCTTCTTCAGAATGGATCGGGATGAAATCCCAAAGGTGGCCGCGGGTTCGACTCCATCAGGGGAAAAGGAAGTGGCTCTAAAACAAAGTTGGCGGTGAACTATGACAGCTGAGTTAAAAAAGATGGATTCAACTTGGGGGGGAAGCACAGCAGCACCAGAGAAGTCCCGATGGAGGAAGATTTTGGAAACTTTACGTCCCACCAGAGAGGAAGAGGATTAAGATAAGACTTGTATGGTAGGTGACTTATAATCACTTCCATGTGCTATGATGTAAAGTCTTGATTATTATCCAGAAAACACGGTGACAGGAAGAGAGCATTGTGACGGGTTAACAGAAATGGGCCCAAGGATGGAAAATTCAGGTACATATATAAAACAAGTATCAAGTTGAATATTGTAACACATGTGCAGTAAGCATACTTGGGTACAGTCTCAAAATCTGGGCTACAAAGAGATAGTTACAGAAAAGATAGATGCATTGTTGGACCTAAAAATATCCTCAACTTCAGGTGGATGCATAAACCATGATTTGGCCTCCAGTGCAGATCCCTGTGAAGTGGCTCCATGTCAGATACAGTGGATCTTGGAACAAGAGTCAGTCTCAGGTGTTGGAGCTGTGGGCAAACATGTCTTAACTGTTATTCCAAGATTCAGACAGGTTCAGATGATCAGTTCCTTCCAATCCCAATGAATGAAGGATTGAAGGGTGAATCCTTCCCTCTCCCATAACATGCTCACTATGTACCTGTGATGAGATGGTAAGGGCAGGACAAGCCTTTGATCCATCACCACCACATCTCGTTGAGCTTCACCCTGCATGGCCTCTGTATGTCGTGTTGACAGAGTAGCCTTACAGATGCAGCTCCAGCACATAGATAATGTCTCTGTAACATCATCATCATTGTGTAAAGTCAATGGAAGAGTGTATGACAACAGAAATCTAAATAAAATGAATAGACGCCGTTGTTAAACTCGATGGGGTGTCATGTTGTTTGTATGATGCTCTCACGAAAGCTACAAGAAAACACGCACTGCACAAATATTGACAAATTCCACACGTAGTAATATTAACATGTCTGTCACATGTTGAATTGACTGTAAGCATCGGTTTTGCTTTGCCAGAAATTGCACCTCTGAATTAAAAGAGAACAGACTGAACCTTTTGTTGGTGATGTTTGCTTCTTATGAACATGGAGCAGTTTGTTTTTTTACCAGCTTTTGAAATGAAAAGACCTGCAGCCTGACTTCTGTCTGTGCGTGTGTGTGCGTTTGTGTTTGTGATCGCGCAGCCACTGACGCTAATCACGCACAAAAAACAAGGTGACCCCCTTTGTCGGAGGAGTTCTTAACTCTGCAGAGATCCCTGAGCGATGACTCACTTGTGCTCACTGCTCAGTGGATTGCTAACTTCTCCAATGCGCTTTGCAAAACTTCATTTACTTAAGTGCAAATTTATTTGTCACCCACCATTGCCTCAGCAGCTGTTCCTGGTGAGCTGGGTTAATTCAAGCAGGATTTGTCACTGATGTACGACCCACATATGCCTCTGTATGTGCAGGCATTGCGACATTATAGGAGCAATATTTTTGTGTGCAACTTTCTCAATCCCTGTGTGCGTATTCAGATTTGTAAATATGTTTTTTTTTATCTATATATGTGTATTAATATTTGTATGTGTACAAAGACTGCATGAATAGGCATGTGCACATTCTCAAACGCAACATTTGCCATTTCTTTTACACCATTGCAAATTGTAATATGTGCACATGGATGCTACACAACTATCCACACACACAAAGCTAGTATTTCATTATATAACTATTTTCCATTCTAGGGGGAAACAAATCTATTTATTTTCTGTTAAATCTGTATCTGACTGACTGACTGCATTTCAAGCTTGGACTCATTCACACAGGATGGCTGAGAAAACACAATGACACAGTGGGAGTGAGGAAGGGTAAGGCTATTACCAGTCAGGTCTATTGATTGGGGGAATGTACGGTCTGTCTGTCTGTCTGTCTGTCTGTGCAGGTGTGTGTGTGTGTGTGTGTGTGTCTGCGCAATTCTGTGCTCTTTCAGGTTTGCATCTGTTGTTAGTGACCATGACAATGTGTAATGAAGAGAAATTGGGGTAGAAAATCGACTTTGCCTCCCTCCATTTAAAATTGCAGTGCAGTTGCTCTCTGGTGCACAAGTCGCCGAATCATTTTTGGCAACGCTCAGTTTTTGGCTGCCATGAAAAGCGTTTGATAGAGATGTGGTAAAGTTTGGGGGCTGACAAATACACAGATTGTTTGGCCTGGGACCCGGGGGAGTTTGTGCCTGACATTTTTCTACAAAAATGTTTATTCTTTGTGCTGCTGCAATTTTGAATTTTCTCGTTTTCCTTTTATATTGATGAAACCACGGCAGGATTTATCTCCAACCTACTGAAAAGTCTGGTTCTGGTGTTTTTCCTCTAATTGAGTTTGACATATTCCTGGGTCCACAGTCTCAGGCAGCTGTGTTGGTTCTATCTGATGGGATTGTGCGTATTGTCAATGACAATCAGTCTGAATAAACATGTTCTCATTATCAACAGAGAAAAGGAATGTAGTGTATGCTGCTTGCGTTAGATAGGAGAGAGCAGCATCTTTAAAGTGCACATGAGCCATCAAATGACATTTAAAAAAGTATGTAGATCCATGATTTTTTAATTTTGACTTCCTTTGACATTAAGAAATTGGGCATTAGCTTTGTAGCACATTGACCTTTTGATCAGATTGTTAAGTCTTGCCAGAGGACTCACTCAAACTGAAAAAAGGTTCCCCTAGAAAATGTCAGCTAAAGAAAACTGGGACAGTCAGAAGGTTCTTTGATTGAATATATGTAAGCATCTTTTACATAAACAAAGGGTAAAAGCACATATATGCACATTAACGTTTTTTAAAATGTAGTTTCAATACCAGCATTCTACTCATAAGAACCGTTCTGCCCTCTTTGTAATGGACAGTGACATGTCTGGGATTAGCATTACGCTAACATCAGCGTGAGATTAGCATCAAATGGACGATGGCTTCTGCTCTGTGTCAATATTAACATTCTCTATATTCCCTGCCAATGTCATCTGCCGGATAAATGAAAGTGCACATGAGCTGGTGTAATAAGCATCTGACTGGGATGAGCGAGGGCTATTGATTAGGCATCGCCGGTGTTTGCATGAGGCAATTACCTAACGCAGTATGGATCACCACGCGACCTTCGAGATGAGACTGCAGATTTCCAAGGCTTTATTTATGTCAAGGAAAATGTTTTTTTTTCTCCAAGTTGTCAGAATTACAGGTTAAAGTATTTTAAAATGTATTAAACTGGCAGCAAAAGTTGCCACCTAATGGATTAAGTCATAATCTGCATGTGAATATAATTTGTGCATCTTCATTCTTCTCATGCAGGAACCTCACTTTACTATTAGAGCTATTATATTTGCGAGGGGTTTGAGTCTAAGTGCATTGCTGAGATCTCTCTTAGGGCTAAATCAGTGAGATGAGAAAGGTCAGCACTGAGGGCGAGGGTAAGAAATGGATCGAGCTCCAGAACGCCCAGACTCTGCTCTCAGTCAGCGGACGATCTCTGACTCTACTCTGGGATTCCCACATCATCGCTGTGTAAATGGTTTATCCAGGAGATGAATCATCGGGCCCATTTTCTCTCCACCACGTTTGTTTCTGCTGGAGTCTGAGAAATATATGAAGTGCCCTCTTATCTTCATCAAATCAAAGAGCTTTAAACCCTCCTGCAATCTTTTAACTTCCCTCTAACTGCTGCCTGCAAGAAGTAAAACCAGTGTGTCTGAATAAACTCTGGAAAACCCCCAACACATAACTGTTTTATCAGGGTTCTGGTAATATTATCACACGAATATCTTCTGTACCATAGAGGTTGTGTTTTCATTTCCATTTATATATTTATTTGACTCTGTCTTGGTAGGATTACGCAAAAACGACTGGACAGATAACAACTGAAGTCTGTGTAGGTCAGAGAAGAAACTGTTACATTCTGCTGTGCACATCTGTAAAACTACATTTCCAGATCTGGATATTGATCTGGATTTTGTGAATCAAAATAAATTGTTTAAGGAATCAACTACACTGGAAAAAAATAATTCAGACATTTTGTATATGGCTTATAAAGGTTTAAGTTTAGTGTGTGACTGAACCCTACATATATTATTTAATTAATTTAAAATTACTGAAACACATAACAAAAACATTATTTTCCGTGTAGTTTAGAGAATGTAGATGTATCTGAAGCAAACTGTGAAGTACAACATGGTGATAAAAGGGTTAATCTGCCTTGCTATGCACTCTTCAAATACCCTAAACATATTTGTACTTTCAAACATTTACTGAAATATCTGTTTCTGTAAGCGAGGCTGTTCTCAGTTACCAGTCATTTCGCTGTGGTATTTGTTGTGTTGTCTGAGTCTGTGTTCTCTTGGCTCTGGCTCCTTTGATTAAATGGCAGGTCCTGAAAGACCCAGATGAAAATGGGGAGAAGATGGGAAGGCAGGGGCAAAAGACAATTTGGGGGAAAGAGACAAAACAAGATGAGGCGGAGGAGACGGAGCAGCAGGACTCAGCCCGTCTTGACTCCTGGTCTGTGTGGCACCGCGCTGTCCTCTGGGCCGCCCGCTGAAAATAAGGGTATTGTTCTCTTCTGCCAAATCTGGAATTGGTTATCTGGGGCGATGGTCCAAAGGGACGGAGACTGCCTGTCTGTTAGATAAAACAGAGCTTTGGAGTGAAGGACTTAATACTGATTAGAAAGCAGCAGAAACGGTTTAAAGAAAGGTCTCCTGCTCTTTCAGAGGGTTTCTCGTGTGTGTTTCTCTCCGTCTCTGCCGCTGCCTCAACTCGGTTGTTTCTCCATTTTCTCTCTCCGCACAACGAGTCAGGTTGAATTCTCATTCAGTCTGTGGCCTCCACATGAACACGGGAGCTGCACACGACTCACTGCAGAACTCTCAGGGTTACAGAGCAGGATCCAAATCATCCCAATCTTACATGTGGGTCTTAGAGTGTTGTGTGGTTCCCTTTGGATGACAGTCGCTTCTGCAGAGAATCTACTGATGTGTTTATCATTTTATCAGCTTTCTGTCTTTTCTGACCTAAACTGGGTCATTAGGACCAGATGGAAATCGGTTTAGCAGTAATTCCTGTTATCGAAAAACCACATGAGCTTCACATGTGCAAATGTGACCACAAACTACTGGAAATAAATGTATTTCTTTTTCTTGTTCTGATCTCAGATGCTGAACCTTGACAGAGCCATGTTTTAAAAGATTTAAAGTTACACGGAGGTTGAGTGATTGACAGCTAGCATCCGTCTTTTACATATTTAATTTTCTTGGAAACATTTGTGAGTGAATTGGGTAAAAATCTTACCACTGAGACATTTTCCTGTTTGTATTGATCTGATTTCTGCTGAATCCACTTCATCACTCGACGCTGCCTGATAATGGATTCAGTGCAAACAACCAGTTCTTCAACTTGACGAAGAAAGATGAAGAAAGCGAAGGATAAAGTGTTTGTTTTGCATGAAGATATTTACTGTCTTTATGCAGATTATACCTGAACTGAGCTACGGTACTGTGTGAATAAGCTTCAGGATTCTGCAGCACCAGATTTCCCCTCTCCCACTCCACGTTGGCAACATGAAATATTAAGGGATTAATATTTCTCCTGGGCTGTCAGTGCTCGTCAACATCAATTACAAAAAGCAAATCTAAAAACAAAAAATGTTAAATCTCTGGACCTGCAGCTCCCACTCGCTGTCATCAGGCAAAACCCCCAAAGTGAAAATAAACCACCTCTAGATGAATTATTTGTTTTCATTGATTCCCATCACCTCATTGACAGATGGTTCAAAGCGCTCGACTCGGCTGCAACTAAGTTTTACAGGGAAAAATCAAAAAACCCGAAATTAAGCTTTAAAAATCAGATTGTGGTGGTAGAGAAAGGAGGGTTTGCATTTGGGATAGTTTTGCATTCATGTTCTGCTAATTTGAGCTGTGGGTTATCACCGTTGTGCTTTTGGGTTAATTAGAATAAGACAATTATTAAATATAAAATTACCATAACCAAAGCACAGTACAACCTTTAAAGATAAAATCATGAACTCAATAAAATCATAAACTAAAACAAGTCTAATCCCTAAAGTTCAAAAACTTATATCCATCTCAGATACTTTCAAACACCCCCAACTCCAAAATTGGAAATGACTTCGACCCTCCACCTTGAGCTCTGGAAACAAATCTATAAAACATTTTCTCTGTGACCATTAAAACCTAAAACTATCCACAGAGCCCTCATCCCCCCCAGGTAACGTGTTTAAACCGGCATCGCCTGACACCGACTCCCCTTCACGACGCACTTTGGGCAGAAGAGACAATTATTTCCGCGTCACTTAGACCTGCCACCAGTTCAGTCCCACTGGACGGCACTAACAAACACACTCTCCACTATCTCCAGCTGCAGACCCCCACTGTACCCTTCACTCTGCCTAACGAGCCATATTAAAGCTCCCAACTAAATACAGGAACACTTCACTCGTCGCTCTAAAAACTGAGAAAAGCCTTGTTGTGTCACTCGCTGGATCAGGGGACACATGTCAACAGGGACAGCTCGATATACGAGTCTCGACTGGAACCAGTCCGTGTCCCTCACATGTTGAGGGTGAGTGCCTCCTGAAGGGGGGGAAGGAATGATTGGCAGACAACCCCCCCCCCCCCCCCCCCCACACACACACACACACACACACTCAAAGGGATGTAAAGAAAGAAGACCCTGCCTCCAGAGCATCAAGGGGGGAAGTTCAAGATGTGGTAAGACCCTGTCTCCTGAGGAACAGCGCCCCCCCCCCCACCCCCCAAACAGTCTGTAGCATGAGCACAACAGCTGAAGCTCTGCATTACCTGAGTTACAAGACAGAGTTTATTTATGTATTACCTTATTATTAGCTACTGCAAATATGCTTTTTTTATAAACACATACAACAAAACAAACTCCCCCCCCCCCCCCATAGTGCTGTGCAAAGTCCCAATGATGGATAGTGACTTCTGCCCCAGACACCCACTACTGCCCCCCCCAACCCTCTCCTCCTGCTTTCTGCTCTGGTGCCTTTAAAACCCATCACACCCAACAACTCTCTCTTTTCTCTTTTGTTCTTTCTTTTAAAAAGCCATGCGCCCTTTCGATTCATCCTTTGCCTCATGCTCCAGTCGGTGTTTCAATATTATTGTCCCACTGTTGTATATTTTCACTGTGCGTTGTGTGTCCGTCTATGTTTAATCACTCATGTGTTACAGATACAAATCAAAAGATAAAAGTGTATTAAATTATATTCGCTGCAATAGACGAGTCTCTGGAACAATAAGGCTATTCCATGAAATATTACGGCATCAGCTTGATGATGTGAAAGTCGACTTCTGACGGGGATTCAATTATTAATATCAGACGTCTGCTCGCGCTGCCTCGACTGAATCAAGGCTTCCACGCAAACCCCCGGTAATACAAACAGTTGTGTGTTCGTCATTACAAAGGCCGACTTGTTCATTTATGGAGAAGCTGCAAAGTCAAACACTTCAGCTGAACATTCATCACGATCCATTTGTGTCTCAGACTCAATCTGAATCTCAAAAAGAATCCAATGTGTAAAGACGACTTCTGGTAAAGACATCAACTCGCACTGTTTATGAAAATGTGACCTTTAAATGTTTAAATAATATTTTGTCTGAATATCTGTCCTCTCTGTGAGTGCGTTATTGTAACAAGTGACAGATGCAATGGCCTCCACATGACGGTGCAAAGTTTTTGTCCTGTGCGTGATCAGGTGCGTATATATTTAAAAAGTGCTCTGACCTTTTGTTTCCCTGCCTCCAGGTTTTATCTGCTCTGTTTGCTCCGCTGCTGGAGGGAGAATTGAACCACAGAGGAATTTGGTTGGGGGTGTGGGGGGGGGGGGGGGTGGATGGAAAGGGTCAGCGAAGTCTGCAGCGTCACTTAACAGGGAGCAGAGTCACAGGGAGAGAGAGAGAGAGAGAGAGAGAGAGAGAGAGAGAGGGGGGAAGAGAGAGAGAGAGAGAGGGGAAGGGGACAGTTACGTAATGATGCTGACAGAGGAAGAAGACAGACAGGTGGACGGATCAGCAGGAAGACGGACAGGTGAGGGAACTTGTCAGCAAATCAGTTCAACTAACACAGAAACTTGGAGACATGCTTGAATAATCAGGTGGACACGGGGTCAGACGGATCAGACAAGGACAAGTGAGAGGGCCGATGTAAAAGAAGGAGAAATCAGATGAACAGACGAGCAGGGAGACGATGGGGGGGGGGGACAGACAAAGAGAGGAACACAGTTACAAAGACAAATACATCCAACAAAAACACCTTCATGAATCAACACAGAGATCTTGGTTATTTTCTCTTATCACTGGAGTTGAATGTTTCTCCACACACACACAACAGACAGTGATACATTTTGTAGGCCTGACAATGTTTTGGTTAATCTCTTTTGTGCATATCAACGCACATTAATTAAAAAGGTGATGCAGAGGATGTTTTGCTCTTTGCATAGACTGTTCACCTGCGGGCAAACAAATGATCAACTGAAGCCTTTGTGAAGGTCGTGTGCAGCATCTCTCTGATATCTCAACACGGTGAGAAATGTCAGGGTTTAACAATCCATTGGTTTCGATGGGTCTTTTCAAAGATTCACTCAATTTCACCTTGAATCTCACCATCAATGCAATTTCTCGGTTTCTCTGTTGTTTTCCTCTTGAATGAAACACCTTCCTGATGTGTCCTCGACCTTTAAAGAGGCTGTACACTCTTCTATCGCTTCATTTCATCATCAAATCATCAAACATCCCTTCTTCATTCTCTCTTCTGACAAATAATCACTGTTCTGCATCTTCCACATCATCTGCACTTTGTCTCCCTCCTCTCTCAAATGACCCCCCCCCCCACACCAACACCACCACCACCACATTTTCATCTCCTCCCTCGGGCTCTCCATCATTTCCTCTCCTCCTTCTTCTCCTCCTGTCCCCTCTGGTTACCTCCTCCTCTTCATCCCTCTCCTCCGTCTCTCTGGCCTGCTCCTCCCTGACCCACACCCACTCAGGGTCATGTTGGATCAGATCAATCAGGGTCATTGGACTTTCCAATATCGCCGGACCCCGTCTCATTCTGAGCCAGACCATTAGCCAATCATTAATCTTGATCGGGTCATTAACAAACCATTAATCTGCAATGCTATTTAAACTGAGGCTGCTGATTGGGTCAATGGTGACCCCTGACCTGTGGGGTTACCGCAGCAACATGAAGCCCCTCCCTGGAGATCCTCCAGCAGCCGTTAATGATCTAATTGGGTGTCCTTAGAAATGATTAAATAAAACAATCTAATTAACTATATAAGCTGAACAGGGAGAGAAAGGGATACATCAGCACATACTGCATGTTACACTGTTAAATTAAACACGTTGATTTTGATTAAAAAAAGATAGAAAACCTTGAGAAAGGAGAGTAGATAGAACAATTAGTCTTTAGTGTAAGAAACTTAGATGCATTTACTTGTTTTTTGGTCGAGTTGTTTCAACTTGAAAATAACAAGGGAAATAACAAACTTGAATACTTATAAATAACTTAAATGATGTCTACAACACAAACTGGGAGGCTTCCACCATCAACCTCCAACAACCCACAATACCTGATTCTGAATTGACTGTTTTGCCGACAAATTTGTGTTCACATACAGGAGATTTCACTCCGGTTCCTTATTGTTCTAAATGTACTTATACATACAACAAACAAATGGTGAAAATTATGTTAGTTATAATCCCGAAAATACACAATAGACAACATATATGCGTGAGATGGATGAAGAATACTGTTATAATAAACAATAGCTAATGTGTACACAAAGTGATGAATGGGAAATGACAAAAACCCAGATGACTCCATGTTCCATGTGAATAACTAGTATTTTCCTTTTCCTCCTTTTTAATTGTCCTATATATTCTTATTAATCCTCATTTGTTCATTGCTGTATTTCTATCCATCCACCCTTCATACAATGTCTTCCCTCGGACACTGTTCGGAGGTGGTGGCTGGGTGTATGTGGGTGGGTGGGGGCTGTGTGAGGACGGGGTTGAATCACATTGGAACGTGCGCAGAGGAGCCGCGCTCTGGTGCCGGAGGTCTCCCCGGAACAAGTGTCAGTGCAGAGGGCGACTTGAGCCAAGCGGCGTGCGCGCTCCGGAAAGCTTCTACTCCAGTGGTTATCGCAAGGAGGGACATTTTCTTTTTATCGCGACCGCCGGGACGAGGTGGGGTTGTCTTGGCTCCTGAGCTCCGGGTGATACTGGGATCATGTTCCTGCAAAGCCAACAGATGTGTCCAGAGGTGGATTTGCCTGTTTTGGAATGTGTTTGATGCGCAATAACGTTTTTTTTTCTACGACATCTCCCTCTCTGGGTTTTGCCTCCATGCTCTACACGTGCTACTGGAATATGTGCATTTGTTCACCCTGTGATTCAAAGATCTGTTTGATAATCGAAGGGTTTGAATGATGAAAATCTTTTGAGATGAAAAACAGCACTTTTGGGGATCACTGTGTGCTTGTGCGCGGCTCCAACCTCACCTCGCGCCTCAGCAGCCTGTTGTCCGTGTCCGTGGAGAAACGCACAAGTTTGCCGCGACCTGGAGCTGGAGCCGGAGCCGGAGCTGGAGCCGGATCTGGATCTGGAGCCGGGGCTGCAGCTGGTTTGAGTGGCGCACCAGGGCCACACGTGGGGCGCCAGGAGGGGGACCGACGGAGCAGCCCCGGTGTTCGGCCGGTCTGCGGTTTGACGGCGCATTCGGCGCAGCTGTGGAGCGAAGATGATGAAGACGGTGGTGATGATGACGATGAATGGCCCGACAGCCCGAGCGGGCACCGGGGTTTCGCCATCATTATGTCTTCTCGTGTGCGCTCTCATCCTCCTCGCGCCGTGCGCCCACTCGCACCCGCAGCCGTGCCAGGTGCTGAAGCGGATCGGCCACACGGTTCGAGTCGGAGCGCTGCACGTCCAGCCTCGCCTGCTCACGGCCACTGCCGGCAGCGGTCCTGAGGACTGGGACACGGAGGGAGGCTGGACCGGGGAGCGGCGGGTGAAGTTGGAAAAACAGCTCAGAATAAGTGCCAGTGCGCCTGGATACGCAAACCTCAGGACTAGAGGCGCAATTAACAACCAGCGGGGGGCCAACAGGAATAAGAGCCAGGCGCGGCAGCGGGAGGAGAACACCTCCAAGGAGAACCGGGTGTTTGCGCCCCGGGACTCGGTCCTGCTCGCCGTGGAGGCTGTGAACCGGGCCGGATTGCTGCCCTACAATTTGTCCTTGGAGCTCGTCATGGCTGTGGGGTCCGGACTCGGCGAGCTGCCCGCGTTCTCCTTCTCCTCCACGGGCAGCCCCGAGGACGAGGACCCCCTGTCCTTCCTGGAGAGCGTGTGTCACACGGTGATCGTGCAGGGGGTCTCCGCCATGATCGCCTTTCCGCGGAACCGGGACGAGTTCGTTAAGTTGGAGTTCGTGTCTCTGGCGCTGCGTGTGCCGGTCGTGAGCGTCGTGCAGAGGGAATTTACGCGCCGCAGTGAGGTAAATAGAAAAAGTTAAATGTACATTTTATTTGAACTGTTTTTAACTTTTGATTGTTTCACTGTGACAAAGGCAACAACAGCTGCAGCTGATGTGATAAACAACATCACATGTCCAAGAAGAAACATGTATGAACAGGAGCCAGGTCAATTTATATAGAAAATATAAGATTTCACTCAGTTCAAAGATCTGAGTGAAATGAGTTGAGGTGGATTCACGAGGCCTGATTCACCAAGTGCCACGAGTGGCCCACATTTCCGACAGCAGCTGGAGGGGGAGACACCTCCTCCTGTTCCAGATCTATTTCCCCCTCTCCTCCTCTTCCTGCTGTGCATTAGAAACGCTTTCAGGAGAAACTCGGATCATGTTCTTCTCATTCTATTTCCTCCATCAGCTCAGATGTTGGTCAAACTGGCCAAAATAATGTGTGACACGAGCTGATGTCTTTGACTAAGGAGCAAGAGGCTCTGTCCATGGTGCTGAAGTCTGTGCACACTGTGTGTTTCTGTGCTGAGAAACAAGAGAGATTTTCTTCTTGTTTATCCACAAGGTTACAAGAACAGTTTTAGTTGAAGGCTGTTCAGACCTAGCGGCAGAAACCCTGAGGCGTTCTCTATATGCATAATGGAATGTTTTGTTTATGCTCACTATCCCAGTGTGTTTATTTAAAGCAGAAATTCAGATCGTGGGTGGAGAAATCAGCAGTGAACGTATAGTCCCTGATCTGACCCCTTTCAACAAAGAAATGATAAAATACTCTTTTCTATCTATTCATGAATTCATTATCAGACACATATCTCATAATCAAACTGTTCAGAGACTCTTAGGATTTATACCTGTTGAAAGCAGCACCGTTCATTTGAATGAAATCCTTGACTTTCAGCTCTTGGGTATCGTCAAGTAGGTAATTTATGTAAATGTATAAAAACAATTTATACATAACATACAGTCCAATTGACATTTGTAAGTTAGCCTGTTCCAGACATGAATGCAAATATGAATCAGATTTATTTGAATTTTCACACTAACACAATGAGTTTGAACTGGTTCAGCACCACCTGTTTCCTAAATTGCTTAATTATTGGCTAAACCGTGCATTTCTTTCACTAAACTTTATTATTATTATTATTAAGCCCACTTGGCTGGACAACATCCAGTGATTATGAGTCATTTATCATTTAAGTCTGCATGTGGCAATATCATTTCAAGGCATCACTGTTGTAATTGTATTAAAGCAAGTGCTATTAATCTTCATATAGGCTGAACATCACTTTCAGACAAATGTCAACATGATGCATTTACTCCCTGACTTAATGTTTTGCATTAAAAAGAAACTTCTCAATTGACATCAGGTTGAAAAACAAAAGACAACCTTCAATTCATCCATCGTCTCCAGTTTATCCATCAGTTGAGGAGATAGCTGGAGCCAATGCCAGCTGCCATTAGTCAAGAGGTGGGTGACAGTATCACCAGCGCTTACATTTACAGCTACGGACAATTTTAAAAGGCTCCTCTGAACCTAACCCCAATCTGCATGTCTTTGGACTGTGGGAGGAAGATGGAGTATCTGGAGAAAATCAATGACGAAAAAGGCCCCATCCCCGAAATCCTTAAAATATTAGCTTTAATCTTCAGAATCTTTTAAGTTGCTACAAGCTATGAACCATCTGAGATCTGACGTATTTATTAGGAAACATGAAACAACTTTCAGCACCTAAACCTTCAAATATCATCTTCGTAACATTACAACTCTTATGGACTTCCAGATCCGAATCAGACTTACAGTTTGGGAAAGTGTACGAGTTGGATTTAAGATTCATGACAGATTCCCTTCATGTTTAATTTAAATCAGCTCTGACTGGTGAGTCGCACGACCTGAAAAATACTGTGGTGCCGAATACACCAGCTGAGGACGATCAGCATCAGCTGGAACACGAAGGAGAGAGAGAACCTGCGTTACAGAAATAAATAGAAAAGGAATAAATACAATAAAATCATCACAAAGATAGTTTGTCAATAATCATCCTGTGGAGGAGACACCCACTGAGCCTGTGTGTGTGTGTGTGTGCGTGTGTGTGTGTGTTCACATGTTTTTGTGTTCACATGTAAAGATCTTCCTCACGAGTGCACATAGACACACAGTGATTTAGTGTAACTATACACTGTAAACCACTTTAATAAGGTGCCACTAACAGGGTAGTTATTGCATTTCAATGAGTGCAGACCAGCAGCGGGAAATGTGTGTGTGTGTTTGTGTGTGTGTGTGTGTGTGAGAGAGAGAGAGAGAGAGAGACTTTCCAACCACCCAGGGAGGGGCAAAGAGGACCATTGTTTTTGTCAACACTCGCACAAATACACACACAGAGACACACACACATCCGAACCATTAGTTAGACTGAAGGGTTCTGGGACATTTGCCACCCAGTGAGCTACTGTGTGAGAGTGTGTGTGTGTGTGTGTGTAAGTGTAAGTGTAAGTGTAATATCTCATTTCCTGCTCTGTGCACAAGTTAGCATTTCGCATTGAGGCGGGAGAGCAGGTGTCCAACGTCCAGGCTGGTTGTGATTGTGAAATAAGAGGTAGAGATATAACATGTAGAACAGATGGAGAGATGATTGGTTGGACGGATGAAAAGGACGATTGGGCAGAAAAAAAAGGAAACAGTTGTAGAAACAGATTGTCTAGTTGCTTGTGTGTGTGACTGTGTGAGAAACGGATTAACTTCCCTCTGACTCAATCTAGTTTCACTTTCAAATCCCGACCAAAGTCCAACAGTAATTTCAGAGACCGTTTTCCCAAAATGTGAAAACTTTGAATGTCTCGACAATATCTCATTAGCTTGTTTTTATTCGGTGACCTTAAAATACCCTAGTTCATCCTCGCAGGGTTTATAATAGCTGAGGTTAGACAAAGTTCACAGTTAAGAAATGTATATTATAATAAATCAGCGAGTGACTTTTTATCTGTCCACAGTGTGTTACGCAAGTGTCAAAATAATGAGGCTGCATGAGAATGTGAACCATGGACCATAAGATAAAGTAAACTAAAGGGACGGGAGTCTGGCACACGGGTGGAGGGGGGTTTAGGAAGCAGAAAATGATTGAAATTGTAAAAGTCCTGGGACTGAGAAACTCCTGGGGAAAGACCAGTTGTCTTTGATATGAGGACCTAATTTTAAAATGGAAATATATCTCATACTGGCCTACAACACTCCAGCAAGTAGGAAACTGAAACAGCATGAAACACATATGGTGCATAACACTGCTCAGACCCGACAGTTCCCCTTATGAAACCACATGTATGCACCAAATGTCACACAATCATAAATATCAATCCCCTAAATGTGATTTTTCATCAAGATCCAGTACTTTTTTTGAGTGAAATCAAGGCAAAACTTTGAAAGAACATCCTATAGCTCATGATGTAAAAGAAAGTGGCAACAATGCATCCTTTCACCAAGGTTTACGGTAATCTGTCCAGCAGTTTTGCATAATTTTGCTTACAAACAAACAAACCAAACCTCCTTCGTAAATATCTGCTACAGAATCCAATGAATACGTTTTCGGTACTTGCATAAAAATAGGTCGCACAGGTCCAATAGAATCACAAGGGAGAAGAACAAACTGTTTGTGAAATGTGTATATGTCCAATATTAATCATAAATCCGGCCTCTGTGATAGTTTATACGCAGATAAGTGAAATCTATTCTAAATGAAACGCTGGAGTGAACTCTACCTCTGCAGAATAATAATACTTTGTTCGTCTTTTGAAATCAGTGTCAGAGAAGTATTGATTCAATCTGATGTTAATATTTTATGATGAAGCACTGATGCATTGGACTGAGTCAGTTTGAGCAGTAAGTATAAATGCGTTACACTTCTGGGTGAATCATAAAAAAACACTGCCTCACAACTGCATCACAATGAAGCTTCTGACCACAAACTGCCAATGTCCAGGATAATTACACATTTAATCTCAACAACACTCACATGACTGACATGAGGTGTATGAGGTGTTGACTGAGCAACCATGTTTTGTTACTTGGGCATGAGGGGGGGGGGGGGGGGGTGGCTATAACTTGGAGATATATTTTGGAAACGTGGAGATTAAAAACCACACGTTTTTGTAAACATGCACAAACACTTGATGATAAGCTTATATCACCTCCAGGTAAATTAATTTGTAGATGAGGAGATTGAAGCAATTGTGTCCTCTGCTTCTCTGAAATGATAATAGATGGATGAGAGGAGTTTGCTGATGGGGGGGGGGAGGTATAGGCAGTGACATTGATGAATGTCTCCCTCATTCTAAAATCCGACCACATCCAATAAACCAACAGTTTTCTTGCCTTGCACCTGAAGTGTTGCTCCCTTTCTGCAGACATTGTGACAATCAACCAAAATACAGCCATCCTATTAGAAGTGTGGATTGCTGTCACCGTCACTGACTTCCACTCTTCATTCACACAGTTTATATTTGGTTGATACACAACGATATTTACCTCAATATTTTCAAAGTACTGTAATCGAGCACAGTTGATAATGATAATTGACATTTCAAATGGTAAAACTAACCATGCGATTCGTTTATCAGCAGAATTTAATCTGTTCTCATACTTGAAAAATGAATCTTTCATCTAATTCATGAAAAGATCAATAACCAAGTCATTACTAGTTTATTGGAATTGTCCACTGGCTCATGGTTCTGCCATTCGGAGCAGTTTTTACATACAGCAAAGGGCTGCACAATTCTTTGCATCAAAACTCAAATTTTGCTGCGGAAATCACAGAAACATAAAACTGTGATTTTTGTAGATAGAAGAATGAAGAAAGACGGCGACGTGACAACAGACCTGAGATTTCCCGATGCATCGACAGCGGCACATCTCTGTGTTTATGTAACAGAGCAGGCAGCAGCACTTTCCAGCAATTTTTTTCTGTTCTGTTTATTTACATGAGGAACAAAGAGAGGGTTACAGATTTATGGAGATCACAGAGCAGAAGTTCTGCGGCGGAGAATATATCCTTCAATCTTCCCGGGGGATGAGAGGAGGTGCGAGTGCGATGCCCTGTGGACCCGATTACCATTTATTTCCCTCAAGCAGGACTTCTGAATCTGAAATGAAACAGGTTCTATTGCTTTCGACTGGTTTGTTTGCCTGAGTCAATAATCCATTCGTATATATGCAGTAAGCAGGGGGAATAATGATGGTCCTATTTACATGCCTATTGGATACACTGAATAATGGGATAAATAAAACGAACCAATAGACTGATCTAATGGACTTTTAGTGCAAAGCTTGTGTAAAAGTTGTAAAGTCAATTAAAGAGTTTGGGGTTTTTTTCAGTTGTGCAGTTCCGTGTGTGTTTGTGTGTTTGTGTTTGTGTGTATGTGAGAGCACACATGCATGACTGATTGATTAGCAGAGTGACTGGTATGTTGCAGGCTGGGTACAGTATGCCAAGGTACACTGGAGCAGAACTGGCAGCTCGTGCAGACTGAATTAATTTGATCCGAAGCATTGCAGGGATGACTGTCAGCTTTGAAACATATCTGCTCTGATCTCCTGGCTCACTGTAGCTCTGGTGGTGCAGTGCACTGGATGTGAGGGCGACAATAGATCTGCACTGGTCTCATCATGATGCCACTGAGACGGGGGGGGGGGGGGGTCAGTGGACCAGTGTGGTGGCTTTGTCTGGTTGTGTTAAAGTCCCTCTGAGCTTGATGTTCAAATGTGTTGCTGTCCGCTACCTCAGGCTTTCAGTGCAGAGACCTGGGGGCCCCCCCACTCCCACGAGAGGAATTGACCCACACTGGGACATTATCTAATTGACCTGACAGTCCAATGAGCGATAGAAAACCAATTGAGTGACTGCACACATTTGCCGCAGCTGGTGTGCGCCTCACGCCTTCCCTTGCAAGATGCAACCCTCTTGGCCATATCGAAATCAATCAATCAATCAAATGATATTAGCCCGTATTCACATATCACAATATTAGGGGGGTAAATGTAGATAGTGTAGAGAGAGACACATGTGATGAATCCAAGGATAGACACTAGTGCTATAGATGCCTTGATTAGCAAAACACCATCCACCATCACGATCCTGATCCCCAGTTACCATCTACCATCACGCCACTGGAAGTGTTGCTTTGGCCAACTTTGCGTTTCCCTTCATAAACACGGCAGAAGGTGCAACGGTTTGATTTGAAGCGCTGCTGCTTCTCCTTCTTCTTTCTGGAGGATGGATTTATGTTAATCATGTTCTTGTTTTGCCCGCTCTGTTATTCTCTCATCCAGATGTGTTCTGACAAACCTTAATGAGATAACTTTGAATCTGTAATTCAAACAGTTCACTCAGTTCAGTAACCGACCCGAAACCCCAGTGCCTTGATACTCATTGATCTGTCCAGCCTTCATTAATCACCTGATGAATCTAAGACTCACAAATCACAAGTGTCAATTAAATTATGTAGAAATAACAAATGCATGTGAGGGAATCTTTTGTAAAAGGTCCTCTTTGTGTTTCTTTTGGTTTTAGTTGCAGTTTATAAAGAAATATAAAGGAAGCACAAATCAAAATAGATGCACTGTTTTCCTGATGATGTGAATAATGGTATTCATGGGAGCAGGTAAGTGGAGGATGGAATCTATTATATCCAGCAGACTGTTTATACTCCAGGATCAAATTGAATTCTAGGATATAAGTAATTCCACCTTCTGGATTTATAACCTTTCTGTCGTTCTTTCTTCTCTGTCCCTCCTTCTTCTCTCCTGTCCTTTTTTCCGCTCTACTACATTTCTTCATCACCTTCCCGGATCCTCCATCTTACTCCTTTCTTTTTTTTTTTACATTGCATTCCACTTCATCCTTCACCAACTTCCTGTAATCCTCATTTCATTTTTCCTTTTCCTTCCATCTCATATCTCGCAATCTGCCCTTTATTCCAACCTTCCATCCATTCGTGGTTTATTTGACACATCACTTTTGTGCCCTCTGTGAAATGAACCTGACTCCGACTCACCTCTCACCTTCCCCATCACCACTTGTTTATCACTCGCTTATGTTTTCATTACCCAATTTCCTCCTGTTTATTTGTTGGTTAACTGTCCCTCATCTCTATCTCATCCACTTTAATCAATCTCCTAAATCTTCTTCACCTCGTTTCCTTGTTAAATTCACCGTTAACCTGTCTCAATTTCCTCCATATTCCTCTGTCTTCTGCTTTGAACCCTCTATTTTCCCTTTACTCTTTGTGTAAACATTTCTTTTTGCCTCCCTCTTGTCATTTTATGTTCCATTACGCCCATTTCCCCTGTGACCGTCTCCTCCTAGAATCCTCTTCATTTCCAAATGGCGATGCGGACCATGGAGGCCCCACCGTCCCGCCTCCTCTACTCCCTGCTGATGATGAATGGCTGGTGGGATATCAGCGTTGTGCTCTGCCAGGCCTGGGACATTAGCCACTTCCTCAACCTCATCAAAAACAACACCCGCTTTCACCTGGGCACTCTCGTTAACCTGTCAGCCAACGCTTCCACCTTATCAACGCCTTCACCTCCACCGTCCTCCTCAGGATCGGCACCGGGTGCGGAGACGGGGACGGAGGATTTGTCTTTAACACGTTTCTCATCCGCTGCCTCGGTCCCGGCTGCTTCATCATCCACCTCCTCCTCCAAAACGGACCAGCAGCAGGCGCTGATGCAGCAGCTGGAGGCCCTAAGGGAACCTTCATCCACGAGAGGGGTGGTGACATTTGGGTGCGATATCCGGGAGGTGCGCCGGCTTTGGACGGTGGCCACTCGGATTATGCTCCCAGACTTTCATTGGGTGTTGGGCGACATCCAGAATGTGGCTGAGCTGCGAACGGAGGGGTTGCCCCTGGGGCTTCTGGCCCACGGGGTCATGGGGTCCCCCTCCCTGGATCACTACGTCCACGACTCTTTGGAGCTGGTGGCGCGGGCGGTGGGCAGTGCGGCCCAGGAGAATCCCGCCATGGCTCTCATACCCGGGATGACAAACTGTATGGATGTACAAGAGAGCAACGGGAGCTCCGGGGAATATCTGTCAAGGTAGGAAACAAGTCTTTACTCTAGTTAGGATCAAATCTTCTCAGAGATTTGCATGTTCTGGATGTGAATACTGTGATTATTAGGTTTCTACATAATTTTTTCTTCTACTAAGAGAAACACGTCAAATAAAGACAGTGCAACATGACACAATTACTAAGTGCAAACTATATATTACAACTAACAATTTTCCAAAATACTTTTTGGACTTGGAAATGAAAATGCATGTTTTGAAGAGGATGAAGGAAGAATTCTAAGCGAACCTAGTACTCGTTTCAGTACTAAGGTTTATTACAAAGAAATGTTAGGTCAGGAAAGGCTCTTGAAACCCGGAGACAGCACAAGCCAATAGTTTTAATCTGCAGGGGTTGAACACCGATTTATATAGAGAGGTTGTTTCCGCCCTCGACTTGAGGTAAAACGACGTCTAACATAGGATCTCTGATTTTTGTACCTAAAAAGATGAAGACGCCTGTTAAAGTACATTCCTTCTATACCCATCCATTAGCAGGTCAGAGATTATTCCCTAGGTCAAAGATCATTCCAAAAAAGGGAGAGAACTAACGAGAAACTTATGGAATAGTATCAGTAAAGACAGAGAATTTAGGAATCAAGACGCAATAGATGTAAACATGTCATTCTGGTTCATACCCAAGTTAAAAAGATCTATTAGCTGAATAATCCATATATTTTTTGTGTTCTAGGTATAATTTGATTTGCATAAAAGTTGAAAAACTATCGTTGCTCTCCTGTAGTTGTTTAGCTCAAATGCAGAAAGAACAAATATATATATATACATATATATATTTGGAAAATGAAGTGATCCTTGGCCACTATGAAGCAGCCAAAAATAAACTTTGAACACAGCAGTGACATTTCCCATTTAGTTGATATGGCAAGATGGTAAATATTTTACACTCTGGCCCTGACAGCTGTGCCAACAATGTGTGAAAGACGTGTGAGAGAGGATTTGGTGTGTGTGAAGTGGTTTGAGTGATTGATTGACTAAAAAAGTGTGATATTTGTTCAGTCCATTTACCACTAATTCCTGACAACTCCCAGGGAAAACGAGTGAACCATAAAAACGCTGATATAATAAGTCTCTATAGTGAGTTGATTATCTCCAGCGAACCGCCCTCATTGTCAATATGTGTCCTGTTGTTCCAGCTTTGTCTCCTCTCTAATCCTGTTGTTGTGGGAGAATCTACTTCTCTCACATCTTGCAGATTCTTGGTCACAGGCCAGCTGCCACGTCAGTGTGGACTCTGCCAGCCAGACGCATATTTCATACGCACATCTGCATAAGCGTATGCACTCACGAGCGCCTCGGCATATCTGAGAGCTCACTGCATAAACTCGATAACTGCAGCCCTGTGGTAAAAACGTTAACATGTGATGAATTGCATTTAGTAGCAGAAGGAGTGCATCGCATTTACTCTGCAGCTGGGAACCGTCTACTTTATATTGCCGAGATATGAGCGAGGATGAACATGTGATCGCACACCGCTGCATCACAATTAGAGTTTGACCTTTCCTACCAGGATTCTCCTCAGAACACCTGAATCAGCAGAACCAGGATCCCCGGGAAGGGAGTTATTTAAACACGAGCACGAGCTCAGAGGAGCTGGAGGGAGATTCGGGATTGTGTTTACATTCCTTGGGTTTTTTGATTTAAGCTGCTTATGAAATGTTGATTAGTCGGCCAGTGTTTTACATATTACTGAACAAAAACAGGTGTCACAGGCCTTTTCCCGGCTTCACAGGAGACCCCTCATTGACCCTGTGTAGGCACAGTATTTACCCGAACGTGTTTAGATTAAGATGTTGGATATTGGGTTTTATTCAAATTGGGAATTAGCATATTCCTGGCACAGGGAAATATGTAAATATTAGATTGTAATATATGATAGACTATGTAATCAGCTGTATGGGGCTTTAGAAAAGACAGTTTTCTCCAAGAAATACTGTTTTGATTTGAATGTTTGTAAAGCTGAGGGACTGTTTGATCGTCATATTCTTGCTCCAGAGATCGATAAATTGATTTATAGTTCTTGTTAGATTCCTGTTTGTCTCCAGGTTATAAAGAGGAATTAATTCAGGGTCCCGATCATCATCTATTAACCTTAGTTGGACATATATCCACAGAGTGCAGTCAAATATATTTATTGGCATCCTCTTTTCTTCTTGAAATAATCTTTATCTGATAGTGGAGTCTGTGTTTTTTGTGGTCAGATACTCAGAGTCTGTTCTTATCTGTTTTCTTTCTCATCTCAATGATTCCTGTGGATGTTCGGATCTTTTTCAGTTTTCCTTTTTTTTTACTAAACAACGAACTGACCAACATTCACTGACTCTTCATCCATTTTCTCCCAGGGAGCCTGACAGGCATCATCAATGAGCCGTATATTGGCTCAACACTCAGATTATTGAATTCAGTCCTAATCTTCCACAGAGTGAAGGAGGGATCATGGGCTGAAAACTGTCCGCAGGGGAAGTGAGATGAGCGAGTTGAGGGTGTGGCCAAAGGTCAGAGTGGAACGTCCTCCAGGAAGAAGCTGATATTTGCACAAAGTTTAAAAGTTATAAAAGATATTTGTAAAGCAATTTAGACTTTTATTCTGCTCCGGGATTGTTGGACTTTTAGCCTCATAGTAAGATATCCCTCCACAACAGCGGCGTTTCATTACTTCTGCCAGGGAGGATTTTTCACCTGTTTATTTGTCAGCAGGAAAACAGACAATATATAAAAATGATAGGGACGGAACCTCAATGAATGAATTATGGATTAGAGATGAGCAACTTCCAGGAATTTCCAAGTAAATACTGCATTAATATTGATGTAAAATAACATTTGTAGTATTTAAATCTATGAGTTTGTACAATTTAGAGTTGATCTGCTAATCAGAATATGTTGGTATGCGCTCTACCATTCAGTTAAATCTGAGTTCAGGTGAGAATCTGTGGATGAGGATTAGGAGGATGTATATAATGGATAAGATGGGGATTACAAACACATACAGGTTCTTAGGACATATAATAATGGACAAAATATATTTCTAAATTACAGTTAATTTCATTCTGAGGCACTTTGCAGTTGTTTTGTGTCTAAAAGCACCTTTTTCATCTCTTTATAATAATTCCGTCTGTTTTGTTATCCTTTCTTATTAATCTGTTTGTGCTAAATTCCTTCATTCTTTGTTGTTATCTGCCTGTTCGTGGTCATTTGGCATCTCTGTGGTATCTCTCCTTCAACAAAACACAAGTTCTGGCCCATAAGCCTTGTAGCCTGTTCAAGGATCCTTCAATGTGCACAACTGCAACTCACCTAAAACGTAGGTGAGCACAACTTAGATTTGCCCTTCAGCTGCTGTAATTCCAAAAAGCATGTTAACACCCAGATAAGGTCCAAGGAGCCTTTGGAATGGAAAGCTGCCACAGACAGGTCTGTGAGGAGCAGGCAGTTCGGTTCATGTGGTCCCCGTACAGTCGTGTTCTGATGTACTTCTGCTCCGATGGAGGATGGTGTTCGGTCGTGTTCACGAGTGAAGGGAGTTAAACTATTGATTCCCAAATCCCCACCTGTTCCCAGCAAATTGCCACAGGAACACAGAACCGCTGGAACACAGCAAATCACTGAGGTAATTGGACGCCGCAATTAGAAAATCATCAATGAACCAGACTCAAGGTCAGAGAATGTGTGAATTATATTCCACCTTCTGTTGTATTTGATAGTTTCAGAACAAACCTTGTCACGTGCAAACGAATAAATACAACCAATGTCACCATTATTAGTAAGTTTAATTTCACTTAAATGTTTAAAAAGCAGTGCTCCTGCTTGTAGGCACCATTATGAGCTTATTTTAAATTCGTAAGAACATTGCTGCAGTTAAACTCCACCTCCTATCTTTCTATTTACTAGTTTCTAT